>NC_142802.1:21606527-21756853 GCF_049724085.1 Artemia sp. Qi Xiang Cuo | reverse complement strand
AATGTACTATATATTGTTTTTTTCCTTTAGAGCAGGGCACTTCATATGGAAGGGGTCGCCGTAGAAACTTCAAAAGGGGCTTATTCGATTGGAAATTCAGAGTTCTAGGGCCCTTTTAATAGTCGAAAGTGATTGGAGGGCAACTACCCCCTCCTACCCGCCCATCATTCCCCCAAACACATCGAAGGAGTTGTCGTGGGAACTTCGAAAAGGGCTCATTCGGTAGAAAATAGAAAGGGCTGATGCCCTTTTTAATAGTCGAAAGTGATTTGAGGGCAATTAATTCCCCTTCCACTCCCACCCTCCCACGCCCACTCTCCCACGCCAACCCTCCCATTTCTGCTCTTAAAATTTAACCAAATCAAAATAGCGTAAGGGCATCCAAGCTATCAAAAAAAGTAAATATTTTGCGAATGGTATCAAGTTTTTCAACCAGAGGAGGTATGAAACAGGTGTATGGTGTTAAAAATTGCTGAAATTTTTTTTTCCATTATACAAATAGCAGGCCCAACTATAAAGTCTTAAAAAACGAAAAGATTTAAAGTATTATTTTCTTTTTCACTGAAAAGACTATGTTAATATAAAACGAACAAAAATTAATTTAAAAGACTTTTTCGCAAAATAAGTTTTTCAAAGAAATGATGATGGGATTCAAAGGAATGATGGTCGTGGGAGGGGGGGGGCTAGTTGCCCTCCAATCACTTTCGACTATTAAAAAGGGCACTAGCCCTTTGAATTTCCAATCAAATGAGCCCCCTTTGAAGTTTCTACGACAAAGCCTTCTATGGTTGCCCTGAGGGTTGTTGGGGAGTGTCCTCCTAAAAAATATATTTTCCATCTGGAAATTAACTACGCTGAACAAAATGGCTATCTCAGAATTTTTATTTGATGTGTTTGGGGGAATGATGGGCGTGGGGGGGGGGCTAATTGCCCTCCAATCACTTTCAACTATTAAAAAGGGCACTAGCCCTTTGAATTTCCAATCGAATGATTCTGTTTTGAAGTTTCTACGACAACGCCTTCTATAAAAAAGTTATATGCCCCCAGGGCATAACTTAAAACCCTTGCCCTGAGGGTTTTGGGGGAGTGTCCTTCTAAAAAACGTATTTTCTATCTGGAAATCAACTAACCTACACTGAACAAAATTGCTATCTCAAAATTCTGATTGGATGTGTTTGGGGGAATGATGGGTGTGGGGGGGGGCTAGGTGCCCTCCAATCACTTTCGACTATTAAAAAGGGCACTAGCCCTTTTAATTTTGGATCAAATGAGCGTGTTTTGAAGTTTCTACGACAACGCCTTCTATAAAAACCTTATATGCCCCCAGGGCATAACTTAAAACCTTTGCCCTGAGGGTTGTGGAGGAATGTCACTTACGACTATTAAAAAGGGCACTAGAACTCTCAATTTCCAATCGAATGAGCGCCCATATGAAGTGCCCAGCTCTAAAGGAAAAAAATAATAAATAGTACATTGTGCCAACATCGCTCTTATATGCCATCAGGGCATAACTTAAAACCCTTGCCCCAAGGGTTTTGGGGGGAGTGTCCTCCTCAAAAACATATTTTCTATCTGGAAATCAACTACGCTGAACAAAATGGCTATCTCATAATTTTGATTGGATGTATTTGGGGGAATGATGGGCGTGGGGGGCTAGCTGCCCTCCCATTACTTTCGACTATTAAAAAGAGCACTAGCGCTTTGTATTTCCAATTGAATGAGCCCTTTTTGGAAGTTTATACGACAATGTCTTCTATAAAAACCTTATATTCCCCCAGGGCATAAAGTAAAACCCTTGCCCTGAGGGTTGTGGGGGAGTATCCTACTCAAAAACAAATTTTCTACGCGGAAATCAACTACGCTGAACAAAATGGCTATCTCGAAATTTTGATTGGATGTGTTTGGGGAAGTGATGGGTGTGGGAGGGGGGGCTAGTTGCCCTCTAACCACTTTCGACTATTAAAAAGGGGCCCTAGAACTCTTGATTTCCAATCAAATGAGCCCTTTTTGAAGTCTCTACGACAACCCCTTCCACGTGAAGTGCCCTGTTCTAAAGTTAAAAATAATATATGGTACATTGTGCCAACATTTTTCTTATATGCCCTCAAGGAATAACCTAAAACCCTTGCCCTGGGGGTTGTGAGGGCGTGTCCTCCTCAAAAAGAAATTTTCTATCTGGAAATCAACTACGCTGAACAAAATGGCTATCTCAAAATTTTGCTTGGATGTGTTGGGGGGAATGACGGGTGTGGGGGGGCTAGTTGCCCTCCAATCACTTTCGACTATTAAAAAGGGTACTAGCCACCCCAATTTCCAATCGAATGAGTCCTTTTTGAAGTTTCTACGACAACTCCTTCAATACGAAGTGCCTGTCGAAGAAAGAAGAAAAAAAACACATTGTGGCCACATTTTTCTTTACTTAGGCAGCGCTAGCGCGTTGCCTATGAAAGATATTTTGCACCAAAATTCCTGATATTTCTAAACTATCTAGTGTATATTCGCGACTTTTAAGACAAAATAGCGAAACTAGCGTGGCAGCTCAGTTTAACTGGACCTACCGATATTCTCCATGATATTGGAAAGTTTAAATGGGAAATATTGGATTCCTCAAAGCTAAATTTTTTTATTCCGCTTTGATTTTCTACTTTGCTTTGAGTTAGACTGCAGGTTTGAAAATACGAAAAGGCCCAAAAATATTTGTTCAATACTTCAAATATGTCCTATTTCAAATGTTTTTACGAACGAACGAAATTATGTATAGATTCTTTGATTTATAACTACTCATGTAAAAGGAGTTCATTTGGCGTCTCTATTCCGTTTTATAAAATTAAGCAACTACAAAAATCTTTAGTTAAAAAAAAAATAATCAAGACAAGCTTAATTTAATTGGAACAAACGATTAACAGATTTATATTATTGTCCCTTAGTAAGATTAAATATATAAAAAAACAAGTTTTTTCAACTGAAAGTAAGAAGCTTCATTAAAACTTAAACGGCAGAAATTATTAAGTGTAGGAGCGGGCTTTCCCACCTCATAACCTCATGTTTATTATTACTTTAAAAAGCTTCCTGTTCTAATTAAATGACCCTTATGTTTCAGTCGTGAATCGTTCTTAAGGAATTGGGACAAAGAGTCAAACTTTAGCGCAAAAAACGAGGCATTAGGGAGAAGGTTACCAGTCTCATTTAAGTAGTAATTTCTGTTTGTTTTTTATATTTTAATGTTGCTCCTTACTTTCATTAAAAAAAACTTCAACTGAAAGTAAGTTTTTTTTTAATTTAATCTCAATTAAATCGATTACAACAAAACAGATCTAGCTTCCTAGGGAAAGTAGAAAAAGAACCTCTGGAAAGTAGGGAAAGCAGAAAAAGAACCTATGCAGAATGGATCTATATGAATCGTATTCCGCAGAAAAAAAATGCGCTTTTGAATCAAAATACAAAGTACAGGCAAAATAGTTCTTAAACCAGCCGCTTGACGGTGAATTTTTTTTAGACACGAGACACTTATATATCTTTTTAACCTTTAACCGTTTGTAACTACCAGATGCATTGCTTGCATAGAAAAAAAGAAATCAAATTGTAAATCCGAATTGAATATATTAAGGTAGACGATTTTTAACCTTTTTAAGAAAAGTAAGGTAAATCTTGTAAAGAAACAAAAACACTTTAAGACTATATTAATGTTCCCAGTTTAAGCTCTTTTGATTAGTGTATATCTAAGAGCTAGAAATTATTCTTTTTCCCTTTTTTTGCCTTTATTTATTTCGTTCTCTTTAGTTTCTATAAGCCTTACAATGTTAATGTATATTTTCCTTTATTATTGTTATTTTTAATTTTGTAAGCATTGGTATTGTTATTATTATATTTTTTGTTAGATACTTAATGACCTCTGTCTAAGGCTTTGATACTTTAATTTTTTAGTGGTCGTGGGTTTCTAGGACTAGCGGTTTATAAAGCCTAAAGCATATTGTATTCGTTCTGTTGTAACTGTTTTTGCTAATAAATCAAGTTCAATTCATAGATTAAAATTTGTACTGTTTAAAAGATTGAAACGATTCAAATTACTGAAGACTTCTTAAAGACAATCATTCGAAAACAAAAAAAAAATCAAAAGATGCGATAAAAATTCTGAAAAAAAAAGAAATTTAAAACCAAAGCTTAAAATCAAAGAACTTCTGCGTTTATAGTTCACAGAAGTTCAGCTAAGAGCACATGAAAAACGAATACGATTTATCTTTGGATTACTCAAATTCGAATCTGTCTGTTTTATGTATCTGTTAATGTATTGATTGTATTTCAACTATCCTTTGGTTATTCTAAAATGAATCAAAACGTTTAAGTAACAAAAGCATATAAAAACTAAGGCATATGACTGAATCATAAGGCTTAAATTTGTTACATAGTATACAAAATTATGTTGGTTAATCTTTGAGCTACTTGCACTGAATTTTTTTTTTCCAAATACGGAATCAACTTTCAAGAGTGGTTCTAGACACGAGTTTCAAATTGAACAAAGCTTATGCAATAATTATGTTGAATACAATGAAATGCATCGCTCTGATTACTTTATACAACTTAAGAATTAAATTAGAATGCGATGATTTAATTCTTAAGCAGAAAAGCTTAACTTCTGCTTTCACTTCTTTTGAGCTTCATTAACTTATGTCTAGTAATTTAGCCTCTGCAAATGCGACAGTTCACTAAAGTATCTTTCTCATTCATAAATCAGTTTGAAAGCAGTCGTGACGCACCCTTTCGATTTCGAAACGTGAATTTCTACATTGTAGAGTTTTTAATGTTTGGTTTTTTAGTTTTCATTTTTCCAGGCTCCTGAAAACGAACTCCAGCGCACAGCCAATCAACAACCATCAGAGTATGAAATAAAGGTTCAAGAATCTCTTCAGAAACTCAATATACCAGAATGGTACAAGCCCAATAAATTCAGTATTATTAGCCCTAAAAGTAAATCTCAACCCCGATGGTCAAACCCTCAACGATGCCAAACATCACTTGAAAAAAATAATTGGCAAAACATCAAAGGTTCTCGTGATACATTAAGTCCTTCAAGTGCCACAAGTGTCTTTAGCTATTCAAATACTGGTTCGAACTTTCTATTAGATTCTAAATGTGTTCGTTTCGGAAGCTCGAGAAGCATACAGTCACGAAGTTCGAATTTCAGTTCAGAACGCGATGACTTAAATTTAATGAGTCTTAGCAACACTAGTAACTGCAGTGAAAGATCTACTCCATTGGGTCGTAATGTTTTGTCCGTTCATAAGCCATATCTTGGATGGCGTTCAAGAGAAAGTTTGAGTGCCCAAAACGGGTATAAAACGCCAGCTGAACGTCTAGCCGAGTCTTTTCAGTCGAAAAGTCACGTTGACTTGCAAAAGAGTGACGTAAAAACTTCAATCCATGAACTAACATCAGCTATACAAGAATATGTTCACAGTGACCCATTGAATCACCAGGATAAAGTAAATAAGAATTCACCACGAAAGCCAAAAATGTGGTTGGAGAGTAGCTTTTTGGGTCTATCTACTTTAGATTTTGAAGAACAGGATAATGTTCGTGATTTTATTCCAAAACCTTCTGATGAAATTTTGCTCATTTAATCAAATGGAGGGGGCTTCACCATAGGGAAACAGAGAGTTTACTTGTAAAAGAAAAATGTATTCACTAAAAATAATTTTTCTCTTTACTGGCTAAAATCTCATACAGAAGAACCATCCAAGTTTTACTTTCTCTCTACTGGATCAAAATTTGACTTAGAAGCAGTAAATGAAAATGCAGGGATGTTTGGCCCTACTTAGTGACATGTGGCACTTATGGAATAATGTGATTGGCTTATGACGAAAATTCGTCATAAGTATAAACCAATGGAACCAAAACACACTTTAACAAGGAAGTATAGGGCGGTAATCTCTTTTTATCTCTTTGGTTGTACCCCTCTACTACTTGAGGCAGTATATTCCCTAGTAGATACGTTATAACATATTTTTAACCAGAATATATTGCTGTTTTGCTAATACTCGAGTGTTCTTACTAAAGGTTGTTATTTTTCTCTATAAGAAAAGCTGTAAATTTGTTAAACATACCAAAACTATAATAAAATGTTATATTACTGTTCAATATGGTTACTTTAAAGAAGAAAAAGTGTAGAATTTTATTTTTGTTTGCAATCTTTTTTTAAATATTTTTTAGTAGCCTACTGTCAATCAAGGTCAAGGTGAATAGACAAAACGCTTAAAAATTGCTTTGTTTAGTGTGTCAAATCTATGGGGGACCATCTTCCTGTAGGGGTTATTCCGTCAAAGATAAATGCTGGTTTAAATAATAATTAAATAAAAAGCAAGTTTTTTCAACTGAAAGTAAGGAGAAAAACTAATACTTAAAACGACCAGAAATTATCTCATAAATGAAGGGTCTACCACTTCCTTAACCCCCACTCTATCCTAAAGGCTCTTTCTTAAAAAGTCTCATTTTCTTTCTTTATTTTTGAGCAGTCTTTCTTAAAGAATTATGACCGTTTTTCAAATCATACCAGGAAATCCCCTTCCCCCGTCTTCTTACGTGAAATTTCCCCTGGATGTCCGATACCCTTAGATGCTACATGTTAGATGTCTATACCCTGGATGTTATGTTATACCCTTAGATGTTTCAAAGATATTGCAGATGTGACATATTGGCAACCTGGATATACATAGTGTCTTTTGATTTAGTTCAACATCTCCCTTAATATTCTCTAGCGGTTTCAACTTAATACCCTTAATCGTATAAATATATCATATACTTGTTGTATTTTCCAATTTCCAATAACCTTACGGAATGCATGTTTTGTAAATTTCATAAGTTCAAATACTGCTCCAAAACGAGGCCTGCCGCACTCCAATCAGGGGCGTCACGTACGGGGGGGAGGGGGGACGCCCCTCCCCCCCAATATTTTCGGTGGCTCGGTAAAACCACGGCGCGAAGCGCTGCGGTTTTACTGACTCAATTTTTGAAATAAATAAATGAGATGAATGAAATTACTGAAAGAAGATGAATACACTGGCGTGACATCCACTGAAATCTAGATTCTTCCTACGTCTCAAAAACCTCAGGCTCAGTCGGTAAATAATACGATTTTACTTACTCAATTTTTAGATTTGATTGAAAGAGACCACCATCTCGATCTCATTCAGTAAATTGGAGCGGCAAAATCGACCAGAAACAATGGATGACTAATGAAAATTTATTCGGTAGCAACTTGTTGAGAACTTCCGGCTTGTGAATCATCGCCACATCGGGGTTCAGTTCAGTTTCACGATTAATTTCAATTGCAAAGAACATATTAACAATAAAAAAAATATATCAAGTTTAAGGACAAATCGGGTAAAAATAAAGTGCTTTGCGTGTAAGAATATTTTCGATAAGAATTACTGCAAGCGTCATAACGCCAGTTTTCATAAAAATGAACCTGAGCCGAAATGGATCCTAGCGACCGAGCAGGTAGTGACTAACGCATTTGCTGCATCAGCTCCTAAGAAAATGAAATTGGCAGTTCATTAGTCGGGCTGTTTATGATTTTCCAAGCACATTTTGTTGTCCGCTCCCAAAGGAAAAGGGCTAGTGACATCTTTGGCCAGGGGCGTTTCTAAGGGGGGACTCCCCCCTAAAGGTCCTGAGAAAGGACGTTAGTCGGGCGAAGCCCAAAGCCCCTGAAAATGCTGCTTTAGACCATTCAATTATTTTGCCTATTGGCAAATAATCAATAAATTAAAATGAAAATATTCTTGAACTGAATTTATAAGAACGTTGACCCTTTGTGGCAAACTATTACAGTTATATTATCGAAGTTTTCGCAACTTCGCAGCAGAACTCTTTGTTTTCATACCATTTGCTTGCCATTGTTAAAGAGAAACGTTAAATGATTCATGCCTTTTTTTTGTTTAGAAATTCGTCGGTGCAATGTCGATTTTTGTCGGCACACTTTCGTCGTCCCCACCCCTAGAGGAAAATTGCTAGCAACGCCCCTGAGCCTTGGCTACAACTAGAAGTATTTGAGACATGAGTATAATTTTATTCGGCAACCGAGCGTCAATCCCCACCCCCCTGAAATCCTGGATCTGTCACTGTTTCTAAGTTGCAAATATAATAGAAAATTATTTTTTTGTGGGGAATTTGCATAATTTTCCGCAATGACGGGGCAAAATTTTTTGAAGTTTGCCCCCCCCCCCACGATTCTTCTGGAATTACGCCCCTGATGCCGGGCTTCCAGACTATGGGGGGTGAATGAATATTTTTATAAACTTTTAGCTTTTAGTATTTTTATACTTTTAGCTGATGATGGAGTGGCGTTTTCAGCCGTTGCGCAGGTATCCGTAGAGCCGTCAAAATCGAAGACCGATAAAGATCCCTTAGGAACCGAAGTTGAACTTTCCATCGTTGAAGATATGATCAAAGTAAATGCAGAAACAATAGAAGAAGTTAAAGATATGGCTTCGTTGAGTGAATCAGAGCCGTTAACCCCTTTACCGGAACAAGATTGCCCAGTACAGCCTGTAAAGACAAACTTCAACAAAAACATCAGTGTAAGTGAACAATCTCTTAGTTACACAAGAAAGTCAAGCGTTAGTGTGTCAGAGGACAACGAAGAGCTACTTACGAATTGCGTGGCCTTGGTAGATGTTGTGTATGATTTAATTGGTGAGTGCCGAGCAAAGTTTCGCTTTGACAGTGCCGCGGGCAATATGATAAAAAATCTCGCAATCCATACTGCCAGTTTGTGTGAATTTGTAGATGAACAAGTTCTTAAAAGAACGAGGTTTTGTCAGCAGCTGTAATCGAAGCTGAAACTCATGAGAGAGCATGACTTTTGAAAATCTGCCTCTTGACTGTCTTGTCGATCATGATCCAGGAAAGCGACCATTCCCACTTAAAGAGCATCAGAAACACTATTTACTTACAATGGGTCCTAACCAGCCGTATCTAGCAGCTTTTCCGGAGCAGAAAAACGTATCGATAGGCAGCACACATCAGAAGAGAATGAGCGTTGATTGGTACAAATAGTACAGGTACCTTGAGTATAGCGTCAGCGAGGACCGAATCTATTGCTTTGCATGTATGTTGTTTTCTTCTGGACCAAAACGCGAAAAGGCAGAAGATGCGTGGGTTACAAGTGGACTCTGTTCTTGGAACAAGATGATGAGTAGAGGGGCTGAGAACCCTGGCAAGCTGAAGGAACATTTTGAAAGCACCGCTCATCAGTCAGCAGTGATGGCGGTTTATAGCAAACTCGAATTTGGCATTGAAAAAATGTTTGATGAACAGACTAAGGCCTTGAAAAGGCAACAAGAAAAGGAAGCAATTGAAAACCGACGAGGGGTGAAGGTCCTAATGGACATAGTAAAGACACTGGGAAAACAACAGATAGCCCTTCGTGGTTTGGCTGATGACAGTGACGGAAACTTTCGTCAAATTGTAAACCTAGTTGCTCGCTGTGATCCACATTTCAGTAATTGGTTGCGTGAAAGAACAATGAAGAAGAATATGGTAGACTACTTTAGCGGTATCTCACAAAACCAATTCCTTGAGGTACTGGGTAACGAAATTAAGCGCATGATTGTAACCGCTGTGAATGCTAATGGCGCATATTCAAATATCGCAGATACCGCGCCGGACTGCGCACACGAAGAAAGACTTGTGATTTGCGTCAGATTTGTTGGTTCTGATGGCACCATCCAAGAGATACTTTTAGCCATAGTACCAGTTGAATCAAAAAAAGGGAAAGAAACTGCCGATAAAATCCTAGAAGTCTTAGAAAAGGAAGGAGTAAGCAAAGAGGCGCTCATGTACCAAAGTTATGATTTTGTGAGCAACATGTCTGGTGTTCCTCAGGGGGTCCAGGCACATATTTCAGCCGAAGTGGGAAGGGAAGTACGCTATATTGCTGCATGGCTCATAGAGAAAATCTTATTGTGGAACACGCCTGCAGTAGCAGTTCCATAGTTCGAAAAATGTTTGAAATCTTGCAGGAGCTCTATGTCTTCTTTAATGGTGGAACGAAGCGAGTTATAGCTTACAAACGAGCACTGGAGAGAGCTGAGTCGATGCTCAAGCTAAGAAATCTGTCAATGACAAGATGGACGTCCAGGTCCGAGAGCTTGACAGCGTTGTGGGCCAGCTTTGACACCATTGTTGAAGTCCTTGAAGAGCTAATAGAACAAGATGAAGACAGAATTATAAAAGAAAAACCTTAAGCTTTTCATTACCACATTACTTGTTTTGATTTTATTGTTAGGCTTATCTTTATTCGCCAATTCATGTTCAGGACGAAGGTTCTTTCAGAAAAGCTGCAGGATCAACAGCTCGATCTGATGACTGCAAGTACAAAACTCTGGTCAACACGTGACATCTTAGATACTCTCCTCCTAGATACTGCTCAGATAGAGAAGCATAGTGAGACATCAAAAGCAGCAGCAGAAGCATTTTGTTTAGTAGCCAAAGATGAGTTTTCACTTAATCACCATTTTTAACGTTGATCTTCCCGTCTTTCATAGGTGATTCCTAATTCCGAATCTAACACGTCATTAGAATGGCTACCATTTTATGTTAAGGAGTTCTGTAACATCCTCAGAATCCTTGTGAACGGCTTGGATGATGTAATCCGCGAAAACTCCTCATTTCTAGAGCCAGCGTACCAGTGTCTATTGGACAAAATGGGCGACAGCTATGAAAGCCCTTCGGAAGTAGCAAAGCTGTTTCCGGGAAGAGGCCTAGATCCCGTGGAACTCGTGCTAGAGCTTAAGACCTTCAAATGCTTTTTGACCAGGACTGAGGTCGAAAGCAGTAAAGCCATTGATCGGACCGTTTTCGAGGCTCTATTTAAAGAAATTTATGCTGTGAAGACAGTATTCCCAACTCTCTGGTCAGTTTACCAGTCGATCGCAACAGCGCCACCAACTGCAGCAACGGCAGAAAAAAGTTTCAGCAAACTGAAATTGGTTATTACACGTTTGCGTACAACAATGGATCACGACCGTTTGGATCATCTCCTCATGATGTGCTGCGAGACTGACGTTGCTGACGAGCTAAGACTTGATAAACTGCTAGAAGTTAGGTTGCCTCCCGAGCCAAGACGGTTGGCCTTTTAATTCAAGTTAGTTTTTTTTTTCATTCTGACTCTTTTATATATACTAATTGAAATTCGAAATTTCTTACTTTGGCTTATATAAATCATAATATCATCATACCTCTCCTTATCAATTGCTTTATTCCACAAGAAAAGAGCAAAATCGTTCGCTATATCAGAGGATAGTATAGCCTATTAAAGATGTGCCTCCCGGGGCGGATCGGGCTCAATTAATTCAGGAAAACTGTTGGAGTTCCTATGATAGGGATTCGGTATTAACACACAGCACAAGAAGTTAAACTCAAGTTTTTTTTCTAATTGTTAACAAAATAAAAAAAAGTCGGTAAAAATGACCACCCAGTCGGTGAAATCTATCCCCCCCCAAACATTTTGGCTAGTAACGCCCCTGACTCCATTCATATATGATGTCAGAAACAATTTTGGAGCTTCGCCTGTTTAAGCTGAGGAAAATCCGATTAACCTTTTTTCTGAGTGTTTTTTCTAACAGAGACTGAAGGTACTGCAAAAGACTCGGCAATTTTTAAACAATGTACTATCTCAGAAAGATGCCAATCTAGATCAATAGAATCACCTTTAGACATAGAAGATAGCAAATGAAACGGAACCTTAATCTTTGAATGGTGCGAATACAGAACATAATGGTATAGCTCAATATTTACATCATTCCAGCACCTCTTCATAATTTTTTTGTTTTTATTTGTTGAAAGTTTACTTCTCATTGCCGAAATCGGTAAAGAACATTCAAGGTGAGAATGATCACTAAGCAAAAATTCACCCGAAACATGTACGATCGACTCGCTACTCGACATGAGTCGGTGACCACAAAATCTAAATTAGAAATGGACACAGAATTATAAATACAAGTAAAATCTTTATCATTCAGAACAACAGACATATAAGGTGGCAAAGAACTAATAAATATCTGCAAAAAGGGGGATGTAGCTTTTGAAAGATCAGTACTAAAATTGCCACAAATCGTCAGCCTTTTACCCGAAGACCCTATTCGGTGAGTAAGCTTTGACAGCGATGCACAGCCATGGCATATTTCGGGGACGAATTCTCCTTACGATAATCTGTCAGCATATAAACTCATATAAGCACCATGTTACTAAAATCAACTGTAACAAAAAAAAACACTAATATCAAGAAGCTTACATTGATATTTTTTTATGAACTTCTACCATAATTCTGCCAGAGGGCCGACCCAGGGTAGATCTAGCCGGGTGAATAAAAAACTCGTAAACGGTCGGAAGTTCCAACCTTCTCAAATTATCAAAATTAATAAAATGCTCAATAATACAAACTATGTCAAATACACGAAAAACTAAGTGTCAAATGTTTAACTTTTCTCTTGCTTCATTAACATTCAGGCAAAAACCGTTAGCCCACATAGAAACTTTGGTTATTAACGCCTCACCTGTATTAGGATATCACCTTGACCTCCCGATGCTTGTTTTTTCAGCTCTGCACTGAAAGCTGGAGTTCATATGGCTACTACCACAGTTTGCACACTTGATACTTAACTCAGGATAAGGATTCTCACGTCTTTTACTATGTTCACCGGCCCATTTACTGCATTTCAATTGATTAGTGCAGTTACGAGCTATATGACCGAAACTTTGGCACTTGAAGCATTGTTTTGGTCTTTCTAAGGGCTTGGAAACTCGATAAAGGTAGTATTCAATCTTAATACCATATTTAAATGCCGCTTCCAACTCCTCCTGAACGAAGGCTTAGCTGTACAACCGATGACTGTCCAAAACCTCTTGCACCAGCAACACTTTCGACTGCGATCACAATGTTCGATACATCGAAATCTCTATCAATGTTTACAATCCCCAGAAACTCTTTCTTGACTACTCTCGAACGAATATTGAGATCCTCAGGAATCGCATCTATGACCCTAGAAGCCAAAATTTCATCCTTCATGTGAATAACCAAGCGATTTCTGCCACGTTTAGCGTGCTTCACCTTGTCAATTTGTCATAGCTTTACAAGAAACTCACGCTGTTTTAAGGGATTGTTAGACTGTAAGCTAGCTGATATGTTAGACAATACAACTGGGTAGCTTGCCGGCTTTTGCGACGCAGGAGTGGACCAAACAATTGGCCTTTATATTGTGTAGCAGTCGTGTTTGTTAAACTTTCCAGCTTCTCTCGCCTTCAGAACTCGTGAAAACGCAAATGGCGCTGATTTAAAGGGTAACATATGCATTATGGAAAATCGCCACGAGAGTACTTTTGTCTCTAAGTATTTTTATGGTGTTAGTCCAAAGGGAGGAACTAAAATATTTCTGCAATACGAGAGACCATATAAACGTGAGGTCGTATTATGAAATTTGAAACTGGATCCCATCCTCCTTACGTTTGGGAGCCGTCTTAATTACAAACCATTGAAGGCAAAAAAAATCCAAAGAAAAGGAAAAAAATTCTTTACGATAAATTTGAAAAATTTTCAGACCTTATGCCTTGTTTAAAAGGACCCAATATTCGTCAAAAATCACCGTTTCGGTGATAAGAAAAAAATACATTTTTTAGAGAAAAGATTTAGTTAATCGTTGGTTTTGAAGGAATTCGCCGTTTGAACAGTAAAAATTAAAAATATCAGATCACGCAAACAAGATTACTGACCTGATCACCATTTTTCATGGGTAATGGACTTTGAATTTGAGCCATTGGATTTTGGCCTGTGAATCCCCAGCCCAATAGAAAATTAAACAATATATGCATTTTTGCATATTTGTGGATCTTGTTCTTAGCTCAAAGGAGTTTCATTAATGATGTTGATACAAAGGAAAGGTGTTGTTGGTGTATTTTTCAATCTCTGATCCCCTGGACTTTGACCCGTGAATCCCCAAGTGAATAAACCTTGTAAACAAGTAAAGTCAGTTTCAAGATAGCAGATAAAGTCCCCAACAAGAGCTTTAACCTCAGCTTCGGAAGTTGCTAGTGGCACTAGAGCCTCAGTGGAACATTTATGAAAACGCTTTATAAGCTAGCCTGTCCCACGTGAGGAGGAGGGGGGGTCATAATGACGCATGCTTCTTCGCCTCACTTATTCAAAAGAGCCGATTGAAAAATTTTCCGAGCTCACAATCTGAAAGCCAAGTCAGAAGCAGACTGCTGGCCAAAAAAGCGTAGGACTGAATGTGCTACAACCACTAAATTCACAGTACAAGCATCTGTGTACTTTCGTGAAATTTGCCCAGAAAGCTGCTTCTGACATATAAAAATTGAAAAGTATTCATTGTAGAAGAATAAAGGAGAAAATCGTCAAAGAAAGAGGAAGATATTATTTTGTGAAACTAATTTGTTGTTCCAAGTAAGCCGAAAATTGAGCAAAAAGGACTTTCGTTGTCAAATTTCGTTCTAAGTTGTCCAAAAGAACTACTGCTGGAACATGTGAGTGCGTTTACCCTGAAACTACGGTATTTTGACTTGACTACAATGAAGTCAGCAAAAGTTCTAACTGTCGTTTAACGGCTAGGCACACGTAGCTGATTTCGGGAACCGATTTCAGCAGAGTGTATTTCACGTCGAGTGATTATGATTAATAATGCTGAGAAGCGGGGCTTAGTGACGTTTTTCGGTGATTAATCATCATTAATTACGTTCTAAACTAGGAATGTACTAGGGCTTTAGAGTTTTAGGCACGTAGTTAATCGTATTTAATGATTATCGTAAATTAATCGTAGTTAATGATGATTAATCGCTGCAAAACGTCACAAAGCCCTGCCTCTTAGCATCATTAATTATAATCACACGACGTGAAATACACCCTTGCTAAAATAGGTTCCCGAAATCAGCTACGTGTACCTAGTCCTTTAGTTCAAGGTCTTAATCATAAGGAGCAGCACATCTAAACGTCTTGCAAAAAAGTACCTTCTAACTCTAGAAAAATTTGGTGTTGTATCCAAAACCATTATCTAGGGTTATATTTGAGTAAGGAGCCTACTTACTTACAAAATACCTTTAAGGTACGCTAAAAATTAAGGTACGCAATATTTTAATGTCCATAGATAAATTGCTAATTGCTTTAGCATTCCGCAACTCTGCCTTCTAAAATTTTTCAGGATTTGAAAACTAGCCTCGTTATGTCAGGCTCAGTTATTCATTGGTTTCGTAAAGGTCTTAGACTTCATGATAATCCCGCTCTTCTGAAAGCTTTGTCCCTGGTCAGTAATGGTATTGTTTCTTAGCATGATTTACAACCCTTTTCGTTGCATAATACTGACTTAACATGACTGCTGTTAAAGTGCTTCTGGGGTGGCCTAAGATCAGGGGAGTCTGGAGGCTAATTTTTTTTTTTTGGGGGGGGGGGTGATCTTCGTAAAATTTTGTCAAGTTTCTACCTGATTTATCCCGAATTTTCTGGCATAAATCAAGAATCTTGCTTAATTTCTGCTGATTTTGCAAAATTTATGCCAAAATATTTGCCTTGGGTAAACATTTTTGCTGAATACCAAAATAGTTGGGGGTCACATCTCCCCACCCTCCCTCCTTGGGACACCCCTGTCTAGGATCTACACCAGTAAATTTTTACCAAATCATATTAGGTATTGACTTACAAATAAAGTGAATATACCACTCGATGCCTTTTTTATGCTCTTTCCAAATATAATAATTATTTTTTTCGGAAACGAATTTTACCCCCACCCCTATAGGCTATATACCATTTCAGGGTATATATTTGCACATTAGGGGGGTAGGGGTAAATTTTAAACTTGCCTCCTATTTACAGCAGAAACAAAATTTACCCCCACCCCCCTAATGTGCAAATATATACCCTGAACTGGTATATATAGGAGTGGGGGTAAAATTCATTTCCAACAAAAATGATTATTATATTTTGAAAGAGCATAAAAAAAGGCATCAAGTGGTGTGTTTACTTTATTCATAAGTCAATAATTTGATTTGGTAAAAATTTACCTCTACACCTTTAACCTTGGCTATCTATAGTTCATATTAGTGCATTAAAAATTCTTTCAAAGTTCCCATCTAGAAAAGTGTGGTAAAATTTTACTTTAGCTTTTTTGGCCATTTCCAAGATAGCCAAAAGTAGCTAAAGTAAAATTTTACCCTTCATTTAAGCAGAAGATCTATTTTGCAAGGTTTCACTTTTAGGTAGGCCAGGCCTAAATTTTCAGTAGTTCATATTATTGACTTGTAAATAAAGTAAACATACCACTCAATGCCTTTTTTATGCTCATTACAAATGTAATAATCATTTTTGTCAGAAATGAATATTACCCCCACCCCTATATATATCAATTCAGGGTATATATTTGCACATTAGGGGGGTGAGGGTAAAATTTGTTTCTGATGCAAATGAGAGGTAAGTTTAAACTTCACCCCCACCCCCTCCTAATGTTCAATTAAATACCCTGAATTGGTATATATAGGGGTAGAGATAAAATTCATTTCTGGCAAAATGATTATTATATGTGTAATGAGCATAAAAAAGGCATTGAGTGGTATGTTTACTTTATTTGTAAGTCAATAATATGAACTGCTGAAAATATACTCACTTTTATAACACAAAGATTTTTGAAGGTTCCTTAATTTTCAGCTACCTGTTTCTTTTTCTCTGACTTTGGTTCTGAAAATGCAATTCCTGTTATTTGAGTAGAATTTTAAGCCATATCAATGTTTTTTTTTTTGTTTTTTTTTCAAAATTTAGGAAAGGTACTTGCATATCTTTAAAACCTTATAAATTGGGATTGAGCAAAGTTGTGAAGCTGAAAACAATTCGGTTGTACTTTATTTAAGCAGAAGATCTATTTTACAAGGTTTCACTTTTATAACACACAGATTTTAAAGATTGTCAAAGGTCAGGACCTTCTAGAGGGAGAAGGAGTGGAGATAGGTACTTCAAAATACCTTCATGGGACATACTTTAGCCTGTAGACCCATCCCTGAAAGTTTCATTTTCCTAACCAAACCCCTTTCCAAGATAGCCAAAAGTAACTTAAAGTAGATTTTACTAAATGAAGTACAACAAAACTTGTTTCTGCTTAACAACTTTGCTCAATTCCAGTTTATGAGGTTTCAAAGATATTCAAATACATTTTCTAAATCTTGAAAAAACCTGTTGATATGGCTTTATTATTCTACTCAAATAACAGGAATTGTATTTTCAGAACTAAAACCAGTTAAAAGAAGATGATAACTGAAAATTAAGGTAAAATGTTGTTATGTCAAAATTTCAGTAGGTTTAGACCTGTCAAGAAGGCAAATTTTTAAGACTTAGAAATCAGAAGAGAGTTAACATGGAAGCTGGTAATACCTTCCCAGAGTATACTTTTGGCCCTGGATTCATTGCTGAAAGTTTCCTTTTCCTAACCTAACCCATTTCCAAGATGAAACAAAGTAGCTAAACTAGAATTTTACCCACCATTTTTCGATCTGACATTTTTTTTCTGTCAGCTTTGATATTTTTCAACATATAGGCAACACAGCAGTTTTTCAGTGGCCTAACAGAATAAGAAGAAAACATGGCAGATTTGTTTTTTTGTTTTTTTATTCAACTTACTCTTGACAAACCATTGTTTGTGAATTATGCAACTTTTACAAAATGAATTTACAATGAAATGTAAGTTTGAAACAAATGTTGTAACCCATTTTATATAAAAACAAATATAGAATCAAATTATTATTTTCAAGGGTCCTAAAAGGGCTTAAAATTGAAGTTGCAAGAAAAGTGATTATTATATTGAGAAAGTGCATGGAAAATGGCATCTATTGGTATGTTCACTTTATTTGTAGGTCAATAACATGAGCTGCTCAATATTTACTGATTTTATAACTTAGACAGCTTAGAGAAGAGGTGAACATATTATTTTATTCCCATTTTTATACTCTTTTCCAATATAACAATGATTTAATTTGTATATCTGATTTAAAGGCATTTAATGGACCCTAAAACTCCTTATTTTGGCACAAGAAATAGTTTAAGGAAAGTAGTTAAAAACTTACCAAACAATTATAAATCAATCCTTTCCAAATCCTATATTCAATATAGGAAGTAATTTTCAGGGAAAATTGAGGGATTTTTGTAATAATAATTATCAATTTGTTTGATTTTTTTTTTTTTTTTAGTAGTGCCATATTGGAATTTTTGGTTGTTGTTTTGTTAGCCTGTTGGCAGGGATATTGTTTTGTTTTTGTCTATTTATATTGAAATATGTGTTGGATGTTGGAGCTGGCCTAACAAACCAAAAGGTTCCTTGGCGTTTCTTTTTTGTAAATTATGTGTAATTAAAGTTATACTCCTAGAAAAAAAATAAGGCATTGATTAAAAATTATGAGTAAACAAAATATTAACCTATATCAGATTTCATAATCGAAATTAAAACAGGGTGAAAAAACTACTCAATTCTTTTTTCATGCTCTTTCTAGATACAATTATCAATTCACTAACAAGTGACAATTACACTTACTTTATAGGCTAATATGCAGCAAGTTTTGATTAACTAGATCATCGTTTTCTTTCATTGTTGTCTACTTGGTAGTATCATTTCAAGTAATATTTTGGTGTGAATATTGCACTCAATCTCAAACAAAGATAGGTTCCAGACTGCAGAAAAATCATTTTAGCAAAGGATGTATAACTAGAATTAAAGGAGAAATGCATAATTGTGGCTCTATATGAGACCATCAGCAGGGTGGAGTGCACCATCAGACAATGACTACTATACAACAAAGGAGTATAAAAAAGGATCTATTGCTGCTACTTTTTTTTAAAGATGTTTCCTTTACTACTACTACTACTACTAACATCACAGCTACTAACATAACATCACATCACATCACAGCACCAAGCCGCCTGAGGCCAACACAGCTACGCACGATCCTCCTCCACCCCAATCTATTCAAAGCCTCCCTTTTTACACCCGCCCGCGAAATTCCCATTTCCTTTAAATCTTTCTTTATGACGTCCTCCCACCCCAGACGGGGACGACCTGCTTTCTGTTTAGCCCTAGATGGTTGGCCGAAAAGAACAATCTTTGGCAATCTGTCATCCTTCATCTGCACAACATGCCCTAGCCACCTCAACCTTTCTTTCATTATAGACCTAGAAAGCAGTATTGAACCACATTTTTTGTATAGCCTATTGTTTGAAATTTAGTCAGTCAGACGGGTACCCAGAACAATCCTTAAGCAATTTCTCTGGAAAACATCTAGCAAATCTTAATCCACTTTTCGGAGTGTCCATGCTTCAGAGTCATATTTGACCACTGTCATCACTGTAGCTTCTAAGATTCTAATCTTGGTTTGTAGACTTATCTTCCTATTCTTCCCGACCTTTTTTAACTGTGAAAAAACACCCTGAACCTTGGCTATTCTATTTTTAACATCTTCACTGCTCCCACCATCTTTACTAATAATACTACCAAGGTAACTGAAGCTGCCCACCTGATCAATCTTTTCATTACCCAACGTCACCTTTTCATCTTCACTTATTCCTAGCCTGAGTGACTTAGTCTTCCTAACATTAATTTTCAAACCAATACTAGCACCCTGCACTCGCAAATCTCTAAAATTTCATTCGTTTTGCTCAGACTTTCATCTAGGATGCTTAAATCATCAGCATAATCCAAGTCCACAAGGAGACTTTTTCCTCCCCATTTGATTCCGTGGTCTTCCATTGCCGTTCCTGTGCTTCTTAATACAAAGTCCATCAAAATAATCCATATAAAGGGGGATTGAACACAACCCTGCTTAACTCCTGATTTAATACAAAACAAGCTGCTAACCTCATTTCCTACCTTAACTGCAGCAGTGTTATTCTCGTACATAGCACTAATCACTTTAATGTATTTGTCTGATATACCATACAAGGATAAGACCTTTATTTAAGCTCCTCTATCAACAGAATCGAACGCTTGCTCATAATCTATAAAACTGAGGACCAAAGGTGTTTGAAAACTTAGGCACTTCTCAATTATTAACCTAAGAGTGAAAATTTGGTCAACACATCCTCTACCTTTTCTAAAACCGCACTGCTCTTCTCTTAAAACTTTGTCTATGGCATCTCTCAGTCTAAAAAGTATCATATTACTAAGTAATTTGCTACCTACAGAGACCAGACTAATGCCTCGATAATTACCACGCTCACTTTTATCACCTTTCTTATAAAGTGGCTTAATTAAGGTTTTCCTAAAATCGTTAGGTACTTCCCCTTTTTCAAACATCATATTCATAATCTTCAATAACTTATTTCTAACCTCAGAGCCACCATATTTAAGAAACTCATTTACTACCCTATCAGCACCTGGAGCCTTATTATTCTTTAATCCTTTTAGTACTGTTGCTAACTCTTCCTCACAAACCAAATCTTCCTTCACATCCAAGGTATCACAAATTTTTTGATTTTCCTCTATATCTTTTCCTGCAACTCTATCTTGGTTAAGCAAATTCTCAAAATGTTTGGCCCATCTTGCTTTAGCCTTTTCCTTATCGCTAATTGCCACCCCATTCCTATCTTTAACTGGGACAAGTCCGGATTGACTACTACCTCTCAATTTGTTAACGTGCCAGTACAATATTTTACTATTATGCCGTCTAGCTGCATCTTCTAAATCCTCGGCAAGTTTATCCATGGCCTCCACTTCACACCTCCTTAGTTCATATTTCAATGCTTTCTCCACATTCTTTACATTCCTTTTGTTTTCATATGATCTGTCACTCAGATAATTCTTGTACAAGTCCTTTCTCCTTTTTATTAAACATAAGACATTTTTACTAATATTTTTAGCCGCAGTTCTAGCATTCTTCTCTGCGGCAAATTCAGCCACATCCCAAATAATTTTTCAAATATGATTAAAACCATATTCAAAAGCATAGACTATTAAAATTTTAATTTTATTATTAAATTGTTCCAGAGACCTTCTTCTGAAATTCTCATCCTGGAGTCTACCAACATCATAACTTCCCGGGAGGTAATTACCCTTCCGATATTTCAGCTTTAAATTAACCCTTGACACTACTAGCTGGTGATCTTTACTTTTAACATCAATAACAGCACTCCTATATACCCTAGTATCTTGTATTGATCCTGCCAGTCTTCGGTTTACTATAACATAATCAATAAGGTTTGCTGTCTTACCATCACGTGAATACCATGTTAGCTTATGAGCCATTTTATGACCAAACACAGTATTGGTTATAAATATATTGTTATACCTACAAAATTGCAAAAGTCTGTATCCATTACTGTTTTCTTTTCCTACACCAAATTTATCTAAGCTGGGATGCCATCTATCCTTATTTCTACCATCCTGGGTATTAAAATCTCCCAGCAATAACATCGTATTTATACCTGGGACCTTGTTTATTTGCTCCTGTAACTGTAAGTAAAATTCATCTGAGTCACTAACACCTCTGTCAGTTGGTTATACAGAGGCGTATACTACTATAAATGATACCCTGAACTTTTTAGTCATAAAATGGGCAGTTAATATTCTATTATTAATACCTTCCCAGCCTAAAAAAGACTAAGCAGCTTCCTTATTCATCATGAGCCCTACTCCCTGTCTATGTACCCTATCCTTCCTGCCTGAGTAAACAAATTCTACATCACCTAATTTCATGCTTCCTACCCCTGGGATATGAGTTACTGAAACTCCTATTAAATCCAGTTCGAATCGTCTGAATTCGTCAGTCAAAATGTCGATACGATAGTCATTTTTTAATGTCGTAACATTCCAAGTTCCAATTTTCATGTTCTTTAAATCATTGAAATTTTTTTCGCCTCAGGAAAAGCAATGATCCCGGGTACCAGTGCAGGACGGGGATCACATATGTTCTCAAGGCCACCGAAGTGCTTATGCCGGCTTAGAACTAGACAGCAGGAAGTCCCTGGGACCTCCTTCAATGGAGGAATTGCGTAATCCTGGGCCCATCTTGGTCACAACATGGTTTTCAGCACTTGGTGATGCCCTTCTATCAACAAGAGTCGAAATCCTGCACAGACATTCTCAAGCCTATTACTGCCGACTCATTATATATTCATGCCTACAGATATTATGCTACTACGGGGAGGCAACCAGTAATAGATAAATTAGCTAGGAAGAGGTTTTTCAGCCCAAAGACGCCCATCAAAACATACCAATCCCAGAAGAATTGTCCATTAGTCAGAATCCCGTGCAAATGCTGTGTCGTTTACTAGGCTATAATTTCCTCAAGGGGCGCCACTCCTCAAGTGGGAATAGAGTTGACTGCAAGGTCCCCAGTCTTACAGGTACCCCGAAAGGGTCGAGGCTGCCCTTTGTAGAGGCCGTTGTCCATAGATCTGGATCTTATGCCCTGCCGCAGTTGTCCTCCTATAGAGGATCATCCCGCGATGGAGTTCTGCGTCACCATGCAATTTAACCCATTACTGGGAGAAGGTTTGCAACTCATGGAACTTGTGGACAAACCAGTGGGCCCTTTTGAGTGTACATTTGAGGGGCCTTCTTCCTCCTCTGCCTGTATGTATGACCCCGGGCGAGGGTGCCCCAGATTCTATTATGGACCCCCAGGGACAAGGTCCCCCCTTGGTCCGTGCCTCCTATGGAGGTACCCTACATATCTGTAGAGCGTTCCCTTATCACCACTTGGGGACACGCTGAATGGCCTGGGGGATGCCAGATAAAGGATCACTTTTTTTTGCAAAGGCCATAACTCAGTGACATATTTAACCTACTACTTATAAATATACATAACTCACTGACTAGGACTATATAAGTTATATACAGAAATATATAACTCAGTGACATATTTAACCTACTACTTATAAATATGTGTAACTCACTGACTAGGCCTATATAAGTTATATACAGAAATATATAACTCTTAGAAGACTGGTAATTCTAGACTGTTACCACAGTATGTTTCTTTTAATCAGGTTATCATATTTTCTTCAATTGTTGTCTGTATTTTTAAGCAGTAGTCAATATCCACTGAGTCTTATTTTGCAATCAGATAGGGTGAATGCTTTTGATAGGTCAAGGAATGCAAGCAATTTTCGCTTTTAAAGGTACATTTAAAACAAAAAAAGACTACTATAAGAAGTTTGCTAGGGCTAAAAATAAACTACAAAATCTTCCTAAACAGCTTTATACAAATTTTGAGTGCAAGCTTGCTACTGACAGTAAAGGAAACCCAAAACATTTTTTGAATCGTGTATCCAGCCAGGATCACTGAAGTTGATCAATAAATATTTAACAATTGTCAAATGGAGACACTGTGAGAGGCCTATAAAACATTACAGAACTGCTTAATTGAAAATTTGCACCTGTTTTTACTATTGAACCTGAGAAACCTTTGCCACCTACCCTCTATCATATCATTGGAAACACAATGTCTTCTATATTGGTTTATCTGCAAGAAGTCCAGACTTAAGAGGTATTTGATACTTTAAAGATCCTTTTGTGTGCCTCAACATTGGCTGACTGTCTCAAAGGCAAAGGGTCCATTAGCAAATGCTCATGTGGGATACTTATCATTGAAACCTATTGAGAATTTGTGATTTGATAATGAAATTTAAATTAAAAGACAGTTGAATTATGTTGGCAAAGTTTTCAATCAAAGTGGGTTGCACCACAGAAAATTTGAAGAGCTGTCAAATTGATCAAACCAAATTTCTTGTGAGGTAGTTTTTAGCAGGTATACTAGAATGGTTTTAGGGACAACTCTTTCTTGAATTTTAAAAAGAAAATTCTGCTCCATTTGATAAAAAAAGCATAATTTACACTTTCTAATGGTATAAGTTTCTCTAAAACTAAATATATCTATATCCAGCACAAAATAAGAGAAGTTACAAAGGGTTTTCTAAGATGTCAGGGAAAGTAGATGTTGCCTTTTAGTTTTCTGTCATTTATTTGGAGTGCTTATCCAAGCTCTACAAGTTATGACAAGATCACCCAATCAATTCTAAATAGTTTGGCCACACAAACTAAAAAAGTTTGTAATGGATGAGATAGGCTGATTCTTTGTGGTATCAAACCTCCTTATGACAACTTGGAAGAACCTTGTTAAAGAGATTGCTTTTCCTCTGTTCTGTATCTTCCAAAATTCTCTCAAATTAAAGAAAATACCCTCAAAATGGAAAGAGATTCATATAATACCAATTTTCAACAAAGGTGATTACAGAAAGGTTAAGAACTATTGTAAATTCTTATCTCCTGGCATATTTTCTCAATAATAGCCTAATCGTTTATCTCCTTAACCTGCAGTTTCCTGCCCAAAAAGTCAGTTGAGACTAATCTTCATGAGACATATAATAGTGTTACCAGCCTTCTTCACAACCATGTCACAAGTCCCTCACAAATATCTCAAAATTGAAAATTTCATCAATAGATATCCACACAGATGCCATCAAGTGGACTGTAGATTTCTTCTGAAACTACATGCAGCAAGGTTAATTCTTCACCTGTAATAGTGAAAAGGTCTTCTCAAGCCCATCTGAGGATCCATGGTGTGCCACAGGGTACAGAGCTGGGCCCTGCTCTATTCCTCATTCACACAAATGATATAATAAAAGAAACTTGAAATTATATGACTATGGCAACAATCCAAAAAAATTTGGACTTGCTGACAGATTTAGTAACCAATCAGACATATTCAAAATTTAAGCATGGGCTGCAGACTGCCTGTTGGAATTAACATTTCAAAGTGCAGTGTTCTCATTTTGACAACTGTAATCCCTATCATCCATACACCATGATCAGACTCTAACATACTGCTGAAAATCAGCTTAGTAGGAGTTCACATTGATGAACATGAAAGTTTCATGAGTACTGGCAGAATATGGTATTAAATGCTAATTCTTAGGTCTACTTAAATATACTATTTCATGCCTAAAACAATCCAGCAAAGGAGGAGATAACCTCACTATTTAGGGGTGTAGGGTATATGGGCTCATCAGGGGGGTAGATCAGGGCTTGTCAAAAAATCAAACATGATATTTGGAAAAAGCATAAAATAAGAAATCTAATGGTACTACTTTTTTAGCACTTCTCCTTCTGAGGAGCTGCTAATATCCCATATTACCCTAAAGAAGTCCAAATGCTTAAAAAACAAACTTAAATACTTACTTATCTTACTCCTAAAAGTCACTGCTTCAATTCACTCCCACCCCCTGTAATGGAGTAATATATAGCCTAGTTTATATTTCGCCATTATATTTTACAACAGCACTGCTCTCTTATTCCTTTTTTTTTTTACAGTAAACCCCAATGAAGCAGCAACTTTTTCAAAAAAAGAAAGGTTTTTTTATATAAACTGGGTTATTGCTTCATTAAAGTGGATGGAGGTAAATGACAGCAAAGAAACCTTCAACAATGAAATAAGTTAGGAACTAGATTTAAGTTGCTTGAACAAAAAGTCTTGGAGGAGCCACACTCTTGTTTTGTTTCTTTGCCATCAGTTAAAACTGTACTTTAATTTAATTTATTGTCTAATGAACTACTTTGTTTTAGGCTGAAGAAAAAAAGCATGCTTTCTATGCTATTTTTATATTAGATACCTGGTTTGTTAAGCAGGCTACTGTTGGAGTCAATAGATGGAGGTTCCTTCTAGATTCTCTCAGTGATTTAGATGCTAACCTTAAGAAGTTAGGGTCTCGGTAAGGATTTTTTTTATATTAACTTTTACAATTATGAGTTCAAAAATATGTATATACATATATACTACTACTACTAACAATTCATTGCACCACCAAGCTGTCTGAGGCCAACATTGCTACACATGCTCCTCCTCCATCTTAATCTATTCAAAGTCTCCCTCTTTACACCCTACCAAGAAGTTTCAATTTTCATTAAATCCTTCCTTACATCCTCATCCCACCCTATTTGGGGACAATCTGTTTTTTTGTTTGATTGGTCAAAAAGAATGATCTTTGGCAATCTGCCATTCTCAAACTTCTTCTTATTATAGTCCTAGAAATCAGGAAAACATCCCATTTTTGTACTGCTTATGGTTAGGAATGAGCTCAATTGTATGGATGGGTGCCCAAAGGAATCCATAGACAATTCTTCTGGAAAACATCTAAAAAATCCTCCTCTGTCTTTTGGAGCACCCAACTTTCAGAACCATACTTGACCACTTTCATTCCTGTGGCTTCTAATTAGCAGACTTGTCTTTCTATTCTTCCAAACTTTTTCACTATGAAAAAAACATTTTGAACCCTAGCATTTAGGGCAGGTACTACTTCTGATGGGCATAATAGAATTGAGAACTTTTTCCACTATGAAAAAACATTTTGAACCCTATCTTTTCTACTTTTAACACCTTCACTGCATCCACCATCTTTACTAACAATACTACCTAGTTAAGCAAATTTATCCATTTAATTGATCTTTTTTGTTACCTAACATCCCCTCTTCACCTTCATTTATTTCCATTCTAAGTAACTTAACATTAAAGTTCAAACCTATTCTTGGACCTTGAACTCTTAAAACTTCATAAAAATCATTCATTTTGCTAATATTTTCATCTAGGATGCTCAAATCATCAGCATAATCTAATTATAGGAGAGTTTTACTTTTCTATTTGATTCCAGGCTCTTCCATAGCCTATGTCTTGTTCCATAGGACAAAGTCCATGAAAATGATCCATATAAATGGGATAAAACACAACCCTGGTTAACTCCTGATTCAATAGAAAACCAGCTACTAACCTCATTTCCTACCTTAACCATAGCAATGTTATTCTTGTACATAATATTAATCATTTTAATGTGCTTATCTGCTATACCTTACAAGAATAGGGTCTTTGTTAAAGCTCTTTTATTGGCTGAATCAAAAGCTTACTCATAATCTATAATACTGAGGACTAAAGGGGACTGATGACTCAGACACTTCTCAATTATTAATCTAAAATTGAAGATTTAATTAATACACCCCTCCCCTTCCTAGATCCACACTGTTCTTTTCTTACAACTTTATCTAAAGCATCCATAACAGCAAGTCTAAAAAAAGATCATCATACTTGGTAGTTTGCTTGATACAGAAACCAAGCTAATGCTTATAATTACTACACTCACTCAGATTATCACTTTTCTTATAAATAGGTTTAATTAAAGTTTTCCTAAAGTTGCTTGGTACTCCCCTTTTTACAAAAATCATATTTGTGGTCTTCAATCATTTATCTCTATATTTTTAATCCTTTTAGTACTGCCTCTAATTCTTCCTTGCGAAATAAATCTTCCTTCACATCCAATTTATCACAAACTTTTTCTATAACATTTTCAGTAACTTTATTGCAGTTTATCACATTCTCAAAATGTTCTAATCTCTCACAAAAGATTAACTATTCTCTCTTATTTTTCTTAACATAACAGTACACTATTTTACTATTTTGCCATTTGGCTGCATGTTCCAGATTTTCAGTAACTTTATCCATTGCCTCCTCTTCACATCTTCCTAAATCATATTTTAATGCTTTCTCTACTTTTCTTACATTCCTTTTATTTTCATATAATCCATCACTCAAATACTTCTGGTACAAGCCCCTTTTCCTCTCTACTAGACTTTAACATTTTTGCTAATGTCCATAGCCCTGTTTCTTACTATCCTTCTTAAGACACCATCTGCTACTTCACAAACTATTTTCCTAAAATTATCTCATCCATCTTCTGTATTATTATATTTTAGACTTTCCAGCTTGATATTCAACTGTTCCTGGAAAGTTTATCTCGAATTCTCATCCTGGCGTATAGCAGCGTCTTAACTTTCTGGAAGGTAGTTATCCTTCCAGAATTTCAGCTTTAGATTAGCCCTAGACACTACTAGATAGTGATATTTGCTTCTAACATCAATGATAGCACTTGTGTATACACTTAATATCTTGTATTGATGCTGCTAGTCTTTGGTTGACAGCAACACAATCAATATGATTGGCCATTTTGCCATTATAGGGGTACCATCTTAACTAGGCAATTTTATGACAAAATACTGTACTGGTTATAACTAGATTGTTTTAGTACAAACGTGCAGCAACCTATAACCGCTACTATTTTCTTTTCCTTTACCAAATTACATGTAGCAATATATGTTGAAATAAAAGCATTAGCTATTCATTTCAAAAACATCACTATCACAATTCCACTAAGGGCCAAATTCGGACATCAGAGTTGATGAATCATATGATTACACGAAAACTGGCACAAATGTAAAAACAACAACGAAGGAAGAAAAACCATAATGAATGATCATTTGTGAGTCAATAATTTAACTGTAAAAAGTCAATTAAAAAGTTAACAAGATAAACACTGGTCAAACTAAACTTAAAAAAAAATACAAGTCAGACAAAAAAATTAAAAGGGACATTAAAAAGGGGGGGGGGGTAAAACAAGCAAATAAATACAAAAAAGAACAAGATAAAAATATATATAAAAATTAAAACGAGCCCGGAAAAATATGTCAATAAACTGCGTAAAGTCAATAAAAAGTTAAGAAGATAAAAACTGGTCAAAAAGAAAGAGGAGAAGGGACAAAAATAAGTGAATAAACACAAAAAGAGCACGAAATATAAATATATATAAAGATTAAAAGCGACACTAACAAAAAGTGTGTGGGGGGGGCAAAACAAGCAAATAGGTGCAAGAACCTGGGCTGCACCATCAGCCAATAAAAAAAAGAAACAAAAGGGAGAAACTGGTGGGATATTTTATTAATTTTTTCTGTGATGAAGGGGACAAAAGTTTTTCATATCTGGAAGTAACGCAGCGAATGGGGGACAAAATAGGGATGTGGTTAACAAGGTCAAATGCTTTCTGAAGGTCAATGGAAATTAAATTTAGCATGGAATTAGGCTTTTCGAGGATTTTTCCGACATTGTTGATAAGAAAAACAAGGTAGTGGGAAGTAGAAGTGGATTTTAAGTTCCCTAATTGCCTCAAGTCAGTAAGGGGTAGAATTTTTTTAGCCAATCTGCAAGGAATCCTTCACAAATTTTCGAGAAAATAGGAGTAAGAGTAATAGGACGATTTGTCATCTTTTGCATAACGTATTAATTGTTACTCTTGTTTTATTAGTGGTAATTTGAAATTTATGAATTTGATGAGTTCTAATAATAATGTCATCGTTTTCTTCACTAGACTCTATGTCCTTCGTGACTCACCTGAAAGTGTGTTTAATAACATAATCAAAGACTGGAATGTGAAAGCTCTTACATTCGAATCTGATACAGAACCTTACGCCAAGTCGAGAGACGAAACGATACGGAAGCTTGCCAAATTGCATCACGTCGAAGTTCATGAATATTGTTCTCATACGCTTTATAATCCAAATGAGTAAGTAATCGCTTTATTAGTCTAGGGGCGTTAAAGATTTAGGGAATAGTAGATTTGAGGTCCTAAATGCACAGGTAAGAAAATGTACCAGTCAGATTTACTCAATTGTAGATGTTTTTTGTCTATTAAGTATTGTTTTCTGCTCATTTGTCAATAAGACAAGCTACTTTTTATTTTAAACGGAAAGGAATCGGTCGCTGATAATGAACCGTAATGAGGTATTTATGTTTGAACAAATGAAATGAAGGACTGATTTTAATCTGAATAATCAAATAAATACCACAACTTCTGGCTACTATTAAGCCTTCAGAGCTCTTTTGCCTTTGTGTTCTTGATCGACCTTGTCGTCGGCTGCTTCGAGAACATCGATGCTTTTTGTTGTCGACTGCCGCCAAAATGATCCCAGAGTAATCGATAGAAAAGAATTGCAACATACATATGCTTTTGAAGCTGTGGGATCCCAGACCCCAGTGAACCAAAATAAGGACTCTATCCTTATTTCACGAAGATTGAACATGCCGTTCATTCTACTAAATCTTCTCCATGCAGGTTTTATTTTAAAATTCGCTATTTACATAATTTGGACCCCTTTCACAGGGCAGTGCACATAAGTATGTGTCTAAAATCTGGATTTTAGCAAAATATTTGCTATTAACGAAATACGAAACGCTGAGCATTAAACTTGTTAAATGTATACTTGCTATATTTTGGTTTGGGACAAGCAGCTGCTGCCAAAATCATTCCTGAGGAGTCAAGAATTGAAAGAACTGCAACATGTAAATGCATATGAAGTTGTGGGACTCTACTACTACTACTACTAACAACCCACCGCAGGACCAAGCTGCCTAAGACCAATACAGCTACACACACTCCTACTCCATCACAATCTATTCAATTCCTCGCTCTTTACACCCTCCCAGGAAGTTCCCGTTTCCCCTAAATCTTTCCTTACATCATCCCACCCCAACCAAGGACGACATGTTTTTCGTTTAGCCTTAGACAGTTGGCCAAAAGAACACTTTTTGGCAATCTGTCATCCTCATCTGCAGAACGTGCCCTAGCCATTCAACCCTTCTCTCATTTTATCCTTAGAAAGCAGGATTGAACCACACGTTTCGTACAGCCTACTGTTAGAAATACGATCAGTCCGTCGGGAACCCAAAATAATCCATTGGCAATTTCTCGGTAAAACATCTAACAAATCTCCTCTGTTTTTCAGAGCACCCATACTTCAGAACCGTATATGACCGCTGTTATCCCTGTAGCTTCCAATATTCTCATCTTGGTTCACAGACTTATCTTCCTATTCTTCCAAATTTTTTTTCAACTGTAAAAAAAAATCTGGGCTTTGGCTATTCTACTTTTGACCTGTTCACTGCACCCACCGTCTTTACTAATAATACTACCAAGGTAACTGAAGCTGTTCACTCGATCAGTCATATCATTACCCAGTATCACCTTTTCATCTTTACTTGTTTCTAGCCTTAGCGACCTAGTCTTCTGATTCTTCTTTGATTCTGTATTCTCTCCTTGCCTTTCCTCCGCTCCTTTATACAAAGTCCTTCAAAATGAGCCATACCAATGGGAATAGAACATAACCTTGCCTAACTCCTGATTTAATACGAAAACAGCTACTTACCTCATTTTCTACCTGAACCACAGCAGGTTTATTCTCATAAATAGCTCTTGGACCCTAGTGGACCAAAATAGGGACTCGTGTCCTGATTTAATAAGGTAGAAAATGTTCTTCATTCTACTAAAATTTATTCATGAAAGTTTTGTTTTAAAATTCGCTATTTGCATGATTCGTAGCCTTTTCCAGTTGAACTACAAGCACATGTGAATTTAAAATTAGAGTCTAGTCAATGTTAGTGAATTTAGAAACCCTTGGATATAACTTTAATAGAAAAATAAAAAAAATCGTTTGTGAAATACATTCTTACTGTGTTTTCATTGGGGACAGTTAATTAAAAAAAAATAAATCCGTAAATAGTCCGAGAACAGTCATGTGTTGAAAGAGGGGCATCTTATTTTATATTTGTTAACAGGGGGGGGGGACGCGGGCCTTAAGGTTTTGTCAACATCTGGACCAGATTCTTTGCACGATCCGCATTTCAACAGGTTGTAGTAGTTCTACCTCTTTACTAAAATTTATATAATTAGCCTCTATTTATCTTCGATGTTTACTTAATTTGGGCCCTCCTGCTCCTGGGACTGAACGGATCATGTCATACGCGGGGACTTTTTTTGGGTCTTCTCAATTGTTTTAAATATAATAGCTATCCTCAAATATGTATTCTATACTAGGTGGGAGTGCGGTTTGACTTGGGTGGACAAGGGCTGTTGACAAGGATGGTTGTTTGCCCCTCCCTCGCCCTCTCGTGGATTTTGGCTCAAAAAAGGGTTCTAGAATTGATTTATGATCGAACAATCCTTCCTACAGTTTTCTACAAATATTCGTTTTATATTACCGAAAAAAACATATGTGACATATTGCTCTTTATTGAGTCAACGCAATTGTTGTGTCTATGATTATTTGTGAGCTTAACTTGACTAATTTGAATCAATTGACACCTTTGTCATTTACCTACGATACTACTTAGCTGTAGATCGACTATTTCAGCTTAAAATTTTGCAATTTTCTCTAAGGAATACTTCAGTACAATACGCCGAAAGGTCTATATGTGTATTGTGGGCACCTAGGGTGGTGAGAGCTCTACCTTTATTGCGGTAGCGGTTTTTCTGAAAATTCGAAGAATTGTGATGAAAATAAAATTGAATTTTAGTGGAAAGTGCGCGCATTTGAGCGGACAACAACCATTAACAATCAGCATTATCTTATTCTTCTCTGAAAACTAAATACACCCAAAAGCTTTTGCTCTTGAAGAATTTGGCGTACAAAAGTTAAATTTTAGCGTTAACAGTAGGGAGTTGAATGAGATATTAGCATTATAAAGTGCAAGAACTTGCTTGTATAAAATTGCATCTTTGAACTCAACATTTGACAATTGAACAAAAATTTTTGTTATTTAAAGCAAATACAACTAGGCCCAAGTTACTTTCGCTCTCGGTGCATTACAGCACAAATTTAAATTATGAATTTCAAATTCCAGAAGCACTGAAAGAAAATTCTAAGTTGGGTAAAAAGTGAAGGGTTAGGGAGTAGGTGACAACTTCCCGAAATATATGATAGCTACTGCTCGTTTTTCACTTCAAAACAATATTTTTGTTTATATATTTAAAATCCACAATCGTGTTTCTATAAATCCAGGTCTAAATATAGGCCTGGTAAATTCAGTTGGCTAGCAGCCTTTTTTTATAGCCTGAAAAGAGAAAGATAAAAATGACAAATTAGATGATCAGTGTTGCCAAATACTAAGGGTTAAGATAGTAGCTGTTTGAATATACTTTTAGGATTATACAAGCAAATAACGGAGCCACGCCCATGACCTACCAGAAATTTGAAAGTTTGGTTAAGAAAATAGGACATCCTAAGTCTCCATTGGATTCTCCGATTTCAATACCTAGTAATATATACTCCATTGATGGAAAGAAGTAAGATTTCTTGTTTTTAATTTGATACTGTTGGTGTATGTTAAAGTATTTTTGGGACAGGTTTCCTTTGTACAACTTGATTAATCCTTTCTGTCACACAAACTAGGTAAACAAGATTTTTTTTTATTATTATTATTTATAACACCGTTTTAAGTAGGAAATGATTTCCTGAGAAGAAAAAAATACGTAGATTAGACTGATCAATAAGTGAACTAACTTAGGCCGTGGAAGCAGGAGTTTTGGGCTAATGCTTCTCTATTTAATTGCCTGGGATTCTGCAGGTAGGGACTTACTGGACTGACCCCACGTTCCAAAATTTCATGACCTTTACGATACTTTCTATAACCTTGTACAATTTTTGTATAATTCGCCTGTGTGTTGCCACTTTTTGCCTTTTGGGGATCAATGCCTTGTACTTCTTGAATGATTTTTCTCTTTTGATGGAAAATATATCTCAACTTATATGGAGTCACAATTTTGTGCAAGAAAATATGGAAATATTTTTCTGATTTTTAATTTTCATTGTGTATGCCTATCCTTATATTCTGCAACAGAATAAAGGGATAGGTTCTGCGTCAAAATAAACCAAATTTGTTATAACAACGAACCTACAGGATGTTACGAATGCTTCTTTAACAAGGACAAACCGATAAAGTAAAAATCAATAGTTGCGTTGTAGAGTAATTTTGTAGTGTAGAATAAACCTGAAGTGATAAAGCAAAACAGTTTGAGATTTGTAATCAGCATGAACAGATGCAGCGCAATGGAAAAGTATAACCGGTGCGGGTACCATCCACTAAAAAGGAAAAGTTCCTTCGAGGCCTGGAAAATATTTTTGTGTCTTCCTAGCCGAGTGATTGGAGCGCTGGATTTGGAGCCAGAGTCGACCCAGCTGTAAATGGGTAACTGGAGAAACTTGGGGAAGGTAAGCAGGAAGGGTGTACGAAAGCAAAGGATGGCTGACCTGCCAGCCCCCCATTCCACTTTCTGGCTGAAGGGCCTAGAAACGGAGATCAGTACCGCTGGCTTGGACTTTAAGAGTCTAGCGTTGTATTTTTTTATTTGTAACAACTGTGTTAGAAAAATATATAGATATAAGAATTACTGTGCAAATGACCCCTTAAACATCTTTATGTTATTTCATGAAACAAAAAGGGATTAAGAAATGTATTTTTGTCAGCATCTTCAAACCTGACGCGATGGAGCAAAACATTTAGATTCGTAATCAGCATCAAAGACTGAGTTTAAAAAAGATATAGATACAACAAATAGTGTGCAAATGAGCCTTTAAACATCTTTCTGTGATGTTTTACACACCGAAAGAGGATTAAGAAATGTATTTTTGTCTATATCTTGAAAACTGGCATGATAAAGCAAAAAAATTTACAGATTTGTTATCAGGTATTTGAAGTAAATTAGAAAAAACAAACATCATGCTTTGTGGCTCGTTGTTTTGTGTTACAGCATTTAGTTCTATCCATAATTTCTTATTGTTGTGATTTGTTATTGTTTGTTTTGTTTAAGTTTTTGAGCTACAACTTTACAATCCTGTTAAAATTTTAGTTTTAATAAGAATCAAATCAACCCATGAAGAAAATTCCAAATAAAACTTTCCTTCGCCTACGAAATAACATACTGTGAATAGTGTGAGTAATTCACATAAAAAAAATTGTTCTTTTCCTGTGAAATAAACTGTAACACGCTTTCATTACACAAAAAGAAAAAAACTGCCGTTCAATAAACTTTAACCGTTATTTCTTATAGTGTTCTTATTGCCTGTCTGTGAAGTATCTGATCCTGCACAGTTTCATTTAAAAAAAAATGGATCGAGGGGAAGAAAATTGTCGATAATCCCTGTTTGAGGCGACTAAAATTGTTTATAAATGAGTAAATCTGCGTTTCTGTTTAATGTTTTACGGTAATAATGGAAAGTTAATCTGCTTGTGAAATTGCGAAAAAACTTTTTTTTTTCAGCGCAGCACAAGAGAACGGTGTTATCGGATAGGATTCATAGGGGGTCTTGGTTGTAAAAGGTCAAATACAAATACGGCATAAAAGACTCAAAGCACAGCTCTTACTGTTTTCAAAATGATTTTTGAATAAATAACGTAGATTATGATTAGAAAATGTTGGAAGCTTTGAATCTTTAATTTTTCGTTTATTTTTATTGGGCCTAAAGATTGAAAATTGTTTCCGTTTTATTCCAGAAGTCTGTACTATTTGGATATTCTACGGGAGATCAATTATCTCCCATTCTTGGACTATGACACTAAATAAATACTTCCTTATAAATAAAGTCCTGATCGCTAGTTCTAGACTGTGACCTATTCAGATTTTCTACAAAAATTCAGAATTCTGGCCAAGTCACAAAGATGGTCAAGAATTCAGAGTAAAAGCGTGGGAGATGGGTTTTCTGTTTTTTCTTCTCATCTTTCATTACCGGGATTGATGAACTTCTTTCCTTTTGCTCTCTATCTTTTCGCTATTTATGACTGATACCGCTCGTTCAATATTTTTCCTTAAAGTGTTTTTGAAATTGGTGTGAGTGCTTGCCAAAGACAAAGCCTTAGTGAGACCTATGATGTTCAACGCCTGAACGATTGTGTGCCATAAAATGAAAAGGTTAAAAAATAAACCTTATTCGCACCCAATAACAAACGAGTTAATTCAACTAGGTAATGGCGCTAGTCCAAGCTATAATGCATATTTAGTGGTGAAAAACGTGATGAAAACAAAAGAAGGGCTGAAGAAACAACTGACAGAAAAGGAGATGCGTAAGAAAGAGAAAGAAGACAATATGTAAACTGGTGAAAAAGCTCAACTATGAGACTTTGCAGTGAAACTTCTTGATGGAAAAGATGATCTTATAAAAGCAAAGTTGTATAGAAGCTTGTTCAGGAGACGTCTGGGAGATTCCAGAAAGCTATTAAGAGCCGTCCTAGCCGAGTGGTTGACATGCTAGACTTGAAATCCTTTGTCCGTGAGGACAGGGACTCGAGTCCTGGTGTCGTTGATTATTTGATTTGGAACTGGGGTCAATGGCGTGGCTCTTTAAGCTCAGCTAGAGTCAACCCAGCTCTAAATGGGCACCTGGAGAAATAAAAATAGTGACTAAGACCACACTGCCTTTCAATAACAAGCAACAAAAGCATGAAGAACAATAGGGAAATCTTTTTGCAAGACAGTGGAGATAATTTGAATGAATATTTCAACCAGGACTCAATGAACTTTGCTGAAGTAAGGATGCTAGGACTACTTTGAAAAATTTTTAATTTTTGGTTTTATTGGTCGCATGTTATTGTGAGTTTTTTTTTCTTTTATATGTATTTGTCTTGCTGATGACGGCCCTTGGACATAGGGCCGAAATATTCATTCAAATTATCTCCACTGTCTTGCAAAAAGATTTCCCTATTGTTCTTTGTTCTTTTGTTGTTTACCTAGAGAAATCTGGGGAAGGTAAACAGGAAGGGTGTACTAAAGCACAGGATGGCTGGCCCTCAACCCCCCATTGCACTTCCTAGCTGAAGGGCCACGAAACGGAGATTCAAACCGCCGGTAGGGACTGTAAAATCCAATGCCGTATTATTTATATTATTATTAAGAATAAATATCTCATTTAGATAGGCACAGTCCAATCTATGCTTGAGGCTGCCGCAGTATAAGTTTATGAGGAGCAAGCAAAGGCCAAAGAAGAAAATTTTTATCCAGGAATCCTGACAGGAGAATGTATCAAATATGCGCTATCCAAGAAAAAAAAATGTGTAGTTGATTTCACAACAATTACCAATGATTCCATTTCGTAATGTTACTCAAAGTAAGTTTTTTCTTTTGCGTATGTTTTTTTTTTGTAACTTTGCAATTAAATGGAGAAAAAAGAAATATCGAAGTCATCATCGGGCGCTATGCTGATGAAAGCAGAGGAAGCAAGTAAAGTTTTTGCAGCTGTAGCTAAGCATCTTCTCCCAAGATAATCAAGAAGCTATCAGTTCATGTCCTCTGCCTGCATAGACCGTGTGGTTTTTCCTACGACAGGAAACACCTTAGCAAGTTAGGTTTATGTCTGCCAATCGACTTTCTGTCATATTTTTTTTCAGCCGTGAAAGTCAGAAAAAAACAGATTGTTTTTGAATATTTTTGATGACAGCCCTGCTTGTTGTGAGCTTCGTTGCATGGGAGTGCAAGTCTTACTATTTTTCCCAAGAAACATTTTTTTTTTCATTCACTTAATTGGTTTATTATAACTATTATGGCCAAAATTCTACAAGAGAAACTATTCTGTGTTACGCGTCCTGTGAGGAATAAGGTAACTTTGCAGTTTTTGTGCCAATGTGAATTTGGATTTATTAGACTTATATACACCTATGATGTTTATTCCAATTAATTTGTAGAATTGATTCAGTAGCTGCCCAAATTTAAGATTTAACTTATTTCCTTAGGTACTTAGTGCCGACCCTTGATGATTTGGAAGTCGACCAGACACAACTAGGACCTCATCTCTACCCTGGTGGTGAAACAGAAGCGTTTAAAAGATTAGAAATGAAGCTCAAACGGCAGGTACTAATTCTAACGGGCATAACAGAATTGAGGGTTGCGAAAGGTTCTCTTATCTAATCTCCCGTAAAATTATTGGCGCTAAACTATTCCCAAAAGTAATATCCTGAAAATTACTTTAACATCGTTTAATAAGACAATGTGATGAAATTAACCAGTTGAATATAAATATTACCTGCTTAGGTGATAACCATTAAGATTGGCTAAGACAAAATCCCGGGCTCACAAGATGGGTCAAGTGCCGTGCTAAAAAGAATCCTGACCTACTGTTATCTGGCCCTGTGATGGCTATTCTAGTAATTCTAGACGCTCTAGACGAATTCTAGACGTTCTAGTAATAGTAGAGCAATCTCAACCTCTCAAATCACTGTCTTGGAAGATGAACGCTTTAATCAATCACTAGCAGACTTGGACTCCAATAAAAAATTTGATAGACTGACGGAGGTTACAAAATAAGGTTCAAGAAGTATTACGGAGTTTAAATATTTGAGAAAATTATGATCGAATAAGGAACGTGTTAAGCAGAAAAGGGGGAACTGAATTCACGACAGAATTTCTAAATTCAGCTGATACTGGTGATTTGTCAATTAGTAGCGAAAATGATCCTCGTACCCCGGTAGTTTTTTCCTCCTTTCTATATTTTGAAAGCTGCCTTTTTTTGGATTGTTTTCATTAAAAAATGCACTTTTTTGGTAGTTTCATTAATGCAACTGAAAAAAATAAACAAAAAACGACAAATTTTCCCCTCCCCATAGATATAAAAATACATTGCTTTTCTGAGAATTGAAACCACTACCTTAGCCTAGAACTTGCCTAGCCACTAGAACTAGTCTAGTTCTGCTATTCATCAGATGATTTATGATTTTTTTTTTTTAAGAAGGCTGGGAAGGGGAGTATAGTGAATTTTGATGCTGTAATATTAAATAAAATAAATACTAATAAAAGTTGGGGCCATAGGATGAGTCACAGTATAGAAATTGCATTCAATAAGGTAATAAAACAAGAGGAACCTGAAGATGGAGAGACTGCAGGTTTATTTTGAGTTTTTAAGGGGATTATCAAATTGTTAAATTTTTGATTATCAAATTTTTGAAGGTAGACTATGTGAAAATAATGAAAAAATGAAAAAGTTTCTTCTTAAAGAGCATTATAACCATTAAATATGGTCCTATATTCATTATATACATCCATAAAATATGAGAAATAATACATAAAAATAAAAAAACATATTTGCATACTATTGTTGTCACACAATGATATTATTGCGTCAAAAATACTTCAATGAGGATGAGGTACCAAATTCAGATAGGAGAATTAGAAAAAAAGGAAAAACATGATGGAGAGTTTTATTACCGAAGTATATTTTTATATATCTTATAATGATAATATATATATATATATATATATATATATATATATATATATATATATATATATATATATATATATATATATATATATATATATATATATATATATATATATATATATATATATATATATATATATATATATATATATATATATATATATATATATATATAGTAATTCACATATTTTACGTAAAGATTCTTATTATTAAGTTTTATTTTGTATTATAATATATTATAAAATATATTTTATAAGATAAATTTGTGCTGAATCACCTTTATTCCATTTAATAAAGAAATGTAAGGTAAGTATCATTATTATAGTTGCAATTAGGTAGTCAACCAAGACCGAACTCTTCCAGGGTCCCAGGATCCTAAAAGTAGATGGGCAAAAAAAACAAAAAATCAGGCTCTCCAGTTTTGAGTGCTTTACTGAAAACAAAAAATAATATATGATTTTTGTAAAAACTTCGTGTTTTAAGATGTTTTTTTTTCAAAGAAATATAAACTATTTCCATATAGATTGTCCAGGGGGCTAAAAATTAAAAAGTTTTCAGAGAAGTGTCGAATTATTTCTCGAATATTATAAAGTTTTGCATTTTTTCTATATTGTTAGTCTTTTGTGGTCTTCGGTTTTGATCTCAGACACCTGACTTTTTTTTTATTAATTTCTCTTATCCAAAACATGGAATTAAAAGAACTGAAACGACTCGAAAAAATATGCATGCTTTACAGCATCATTTTAAAATATTTTTATTATGGTTTTACTGGTAGTTAATTGTTTTTCATGAAGATAGTCAACGATAGTTAATGCAGTCAAAGTGGTAGTTAATGACTTGTAGATACGGCAAAAAACAGTGCTCATAGAAGGAAAATATAGAAAAAATCTCTGTCGGTGTGGGAATTGAACCTGTAGGCTATCGGTAACTAGCCAAAGGCTTTGCCCGAAGACGAATCCAGTGCACCGAAAGCTTTGTTCATAGCATCTTGTTTTAGACTTTACTGTTCAACTGCAAATGAAAAAAATAAACGTTTAAAAATATACCACTTAGACCTTGTGCTCCACACAAAGCAAGCGTATCTTAGCCTTTTGATTTTTTTATGCATACGGAATTAGTTTTACTTGCCAAATGTCCAGCACTAGATTCTGCCCGTATGAGTTTGAAATAAATAGTTCGTTTTTATGTAAGGAAAAGCGAAGTTAAAACTTAAAACGCGCAAAATTTATTGCTTCACAGCCTATACAATACATATCTATTAAACTAGCCCAAATAAGACAATTTATGGTATTTCCCTATATTTGTCAAATTTTAGAAACTGGCGCTTTACTGAAAATAGAATACGATGTATGGTGTTTGTGGAGTAGAAAAATAAAGCCCTTAAGGACGTTTTATACGGCAAAAAATAAAGTATTTTAGGGTATTCTTATATGATTTGAAGTGCCACAGTAAAAATTTATATTACTAGCTTTTGATAACACGGCTGGACAAAATTACAAAACAAAATATTTTTTTGTTAAAGTTTTGTTGGAAAATCTAAGTTGGAAAAAGTTATCAATATCATTTTCAGCGGAAGATTATTGAGAGGCTTATAAACTAGTATTGTGTTTTCTCCAAGACACAAAATAAAACTGATAAACATCTTCATCAAAACTAGGTGATAATATCAGTTTATTCATTATGTTGATAGGAAGTAATAAAGTTGAGTCGCTGTCATGCGAAAACAGGGAAATAGTTTGTGAAGTTGCTAATAGTGTCTTAAGAAGAAAACTAGAAACGCAGCTAGGAATATTAGTGAAAATGGTTTATGTTTTGTAGAGAGGTGGAGGGGTTATAGATAATAAGACACAAAGAGGAATGTAAAGAAAGTGGACAAATAAATAAAAGATGAATTAATGAGGTGTGAAATGGAGGCCATGAATAAAGTTACTGAAGACCTGGGAGATGCAGCCAGACGGCATTGTAGTAAAATATTGCACGGATATGATAAAAAGTTGAAAGGGAATAGTTAATTTGGAGTTGTCTTTAAAGATAGGAACATAATTAGTGTAAGCCTAATGAAAGAGTTAAAGAGAGATGAACAGAACATCTCGAGAAGGTGCTAAACCGTGATAGAGTTGCAGGAAAAGAATGAGCTAAGTTTTTGACACTTTGGATGTGAAGGAAGACTAATGTTTCGAGGAAGAATTAGTGACAGTACTAAAAGGATTGAAAATAATAAAGGCTTAGGTGTTGATAATGTAATAAATGAGTTACCGTAAATATGGTGGTTATGAAGTTGTTGACAAAACCCAGCAAAGGCAATGGGAGAACACAGAATCATTTGGAGAAGTAAAACTCTCAGACAACAAAAAAAAAAAGCTTCGTGGACTTTCTTCAAATCTATTAATGCAGTTAAAACGTTCTTGCTGTAAGTGGGCTGACCATTTTTTTTCTTTTTTTTTTTTTTTTTTTTTTTTTTTTTTGGTTGGTTATTATGGGCTAGATTATTATGGTTCGATCTTTGCTAGGTAGATATATATATATATATATATATATATATATATATATATATATATATATATATATATATATATATATATATATATATATATATATATATATATATATATATATGATTACATACATATAATTACTTTATTGACTTCTATTTCCTTTTTGTTTTGTATTTCTTAATTTTTAAATTCCTCAATATTACTATCATTTAAGGACTGGATATGTAAATTTAGTAAGCCCCAAACATCGCCAAACAGTTTGGAGCCAAGTACAACAGTTCTTAGTCCTTACCTAAAATTTGGATGCATATCTCCAAGGCTGTTCTATCATAAGCTCTTAAGCGTTATATCAGGTATGTTTATTTACCTCATCTTTTTAGCTTTTATCAGTTTTTCTTTATATTATTTCTGTTTATAAACAATATATTTTTTGTTTCTTAGATGCTGGTTTGATTATTTTTTCACATTAAATAATCATCTTATAATAAGTCACTTTCTCATATTAGGGTTCACGGGGGGTGAATTAAGAGAATTGTGCCCCCTCCCTCCCTAAGAAGCACAATAGTGATAATTATGTCTGTAGGGAACATTAGTGGTCTTAAAATAGTACATTGCACTTTTACATAGGTTGCACAATAAGCACATTGCACGAATATATAGATTGATAAGATCTCGAGTGTCTGTAAAACTATAGACATTCTCATTAAGTGCCAAGAACGTGATCAAAGCTGGTTGGATGTACAATCATTATTTGGCTGTCTAATTTCATTATATTTAATCATTTTGATGACTCAAATCCTTTCCCATCACCAAGAATAAAGCCTTCTACACACTGGTATATTCAGACTATTTTTTAGAATTGAAATATTACGTTTATGCTTTTCTTATTGTTCTATTATATTCAAGGGATCCTGCAAATTTAAAAGTCTATTAATGGGATTGGTGCTGATAGCACCGACGAATCTATCAGTTTGGTGACATCGTGGATGGAATTTTTATGGTTTTCTTATTGTTCTTGTAATTCTATTACCTAGACAATGTTAAGCAATATTCTGTAATTCTATACTCCATTCTGTAAAGTTAGGAGTCACCAAATTGCTTTGGCACTGAAACTCGTAAGCACTGAAAATTGGACTTATCCAGAGGCAGGGCTAAAATGTAATAGATGACAGAAAGGGGTGACTGACAGCTCTGAAGGCAGTTGATGAATCATTTAACCTCTTTCTTAAACAGAAAGTGATAACGCAATTTTGTTTCTTTTTTTGGTCCGGTTTACTCTGAAAACAAGTTAGAAGATTCGCTTATTGGGTTTTGTGACAAGTTGTCCCAAAAATTAAAAGTGGTTCCTACGAAATCTCCCCGAAAAATTAACGTCCGTAAATACATGGACGTTAATGCAAATGGTATTAGTCCACAATTGGGGCTATTGTGAAGAAAATGTGTCAAGAAATCACTTCTTACTTCATAATATGCAGAAAAATTGTATTTAACACATTTTGAGGGTGCATCCACTCTACTTTATCTCCAACCCGCTTAATGTGCAAATATATAACCAAATTATATATTTCCCATGTATTTTGCCATGCGTTACTCTTGTTTCTACTTCATTCCCGTAAATGGAATCAACCCTGAAGAAATCAAGAAATGGATAAATTGATTATAACTCGAACGTATTCTTGGTGTTGTCGGGATGCTAAATATCACTAGACCGAATTTTGGCAATGGATCGGTTGGGTTAGTGCATTCTGAGAAGCAAAAACAACTGGAAGTGACCAAAGCAAATAAAACGAAAATGCATTAGGACACGAAAGAGTATATATCCCTTGGAGATCCAAAATGGAACTGAAAATTAAATGTTATGACTATGCAAATTTTTGCCTTGTGATAAGTCTGGGATGTCGAATGAAGATAATCAGAAGATTTGAATGGGTTAGTGAGACACAGATGGAGAGGAAAAAGTTTCAGCTTTTCTACATATTGAAATTTATAATTTTTTGAAATTGGCGAGGTGTTGAAACGTCGACGTATACATAACGCTTGTAAAGAATTCTTCTCGGGATACGTATATATCTTTTTGGCGTATGAACTACAATTAAATTTTGGCAAGTTTTTGAGACTCCAGACGGAATTTGATTACAAAGCATTTGAAGCCAATTGGAAGCTAATTGAGTTTCTGATGCAGAATTAAAAAGAATGCTATCAGCAGTAAAAGTAAAAAATTCTTACGAGAGCCAATCTAAGTAGTTTAAGAGGAAATGTCTGCCGATTGTTTTTGGGAACCCTTACGACATGACCGTATTTTAAACAGTAAGCAGTACAGAAAATGAGGTTCTATTCCGCTTTCTGGGTTAGATGGCTAGGACACGGTGTAAAAATGTAAGATGACGGATTGCTAAAGGTAATAAATTTTGGCCAGCCATCTAGGACTAAACGAAAAGCAGGTTGTCCTCAAATGGATTGGGAGGAGGTCTTAAGGGAGATTTGAACTTCTTGGGAGGGTGTGAAGAGGAGGGCTTCTCGGAGTTTCTACGACAACTTCTTTGATACAAAGTGCCCTGCTCTAAAGGAAAAAAATAATAAATGATGCAAGAAAACATTAGTTTTCTTATATAGTTTTGGAAGCTTGCCATTCTTGCTAGTCGAACCCACTAGTTCCTGGTAGATGGGCCGGGATCTCTGCTACAGAACTAAGACGGCCCACCTAAATTAGCACATTTTTGCGCAAGAGAGCCGCTTATAATAATAATGAAGGAATTTTGTAAAATTCTTGGCGATGGGCTTTGTGCCATCTTTGAAAACGGATGAGTTGGGAAAAACAAACTTTGAGGAAGGAATTCAAAGCATAAGTAATGTCCCGTGTAGGTCGTTTTAAATTCTCCGCCTCTACTCTTTCCTCCTCCAAAAGGCAATAACCTTTGATTACCTTTGACAAAATTGTTGTTGTAAACTTGAATTTTCATAAATTGATTGAACATTCACCGTTCGCCTACAAGTTCAGGGGACTTGTTGGTCATCTGTCAATCCTATGACAGAGTATTCCACCTTTAGACGACAAGCGGCCAAGCCTATTAGGCTTAGGTTTCACTTGTTCATCGCCTGAGGGTCCAAGCAAATTCAGTCCCAGATTTAGCATACAAGTCCAGTGGACATTGTCCGTCACGCGTCAACCCAAAATCAATCCAATCTTTTTACCTTAGTTCTGCCCTAGGAATCACATATGGATGGATGATAGATAGACTTATCTATCAACAAATGAAATTACATCATTTTTACACAATCCTAAAAAGGGCTTATCCCAGATTTGCCTCTCAATCACTCGGACTATCTGTCTTAGTTTTTTCTACAATTAGCCATGTCTCGATGCCTACAAAATACTTGATTTTAATTCAAATTAGGCCCAAATAACTTTGCTAAATTTTTGGTTTAAGGGTCTTTAAATAATCTTTAGAAATGGATCGTAAATTTAAAAAAAAAGAAAATAATAATATGGCTTCAAAGTCTACTCAAATCATTAATATTGAGTTTCCGAAACCTAGAGTCAATGAAAAGCAGATTCGGAGCAAATTAAGGAAAAACTTTAGTTTTGCAATATTTTAAGACAGACAAAAACACGTCTTCCACTCAATATCAAAAGCCCTAAAAATAGGGGAGGTGTGAGAGAGGAGTTTGAAAATGGCCCAGGGCATAAACTTGGGTCTAAATTTATTCTGAAAAATTTCTTCTACCTAACTTAACTCCTGTTAAATATAACGGAAATTCCATCATCTAGAATTTTACCGTAAATTTGACACAACAGAAGTTTCTTTTTTGTACAACGGAGAAAATTAATGCCTGACATACATTAACATTAATGGGTTATGGTTGATATAATAATTTAATTGTATGAAAATTTAAAAACCTAGCTCTCCACATCTGGCAAGTGCTGAGGCAGCTTTATAAATCATAGTGCTACTACTAACAAATCGTTGCAGCACCAAGCCTCCTGGGATCAACAGAGCTACGCACGCTCCTCCTCTATCCCCCCTCCTTGCACCCTCCCAAGAAGTTCCCATTTTCCTTAAATCCTCCCTTACAGCATCCTCCCACCCCGTTCGGGGACGACATAAGTATGTAAAATAAATATATAAAAGATACACAACAGGGGTTGTGTATACGTAGTTGCGTCTTTTGTATACCAGGCTCGGTTAAGCCAGCCAGGATGGAAAGCACAATGCAATATCTGTGTATTAAACATACTACAACTTAGACTTATTTTATTAAACCAGCAATAGTTGTATATCTGTTATATTGTGTCAAAAACGACACTATAATTTCATCTGAAAATTGGTATACTACCATTTTTCGATGTGAAAAAGCGATCTAGATTGTTTACGACCTTGGGAAAGTTCGATTTGGGCCTAATTTTGGAAAAAATTTCACATGAATGACGTCACAAATACTTGTTTTGGGAAATATATTAAGTGTCTTTCTTTTCACCAAACGAAGCTCGGTCTGCTGCTACCATCATTAATTTGGCTTTTTTATTTCATAAAGGAAAGAAGCACACAGAGCCTCCAACATCTTTGGTTGGACAATTGCTATGGAGAGAATTCTTTTATACTGTTGGGTCAGTCACTCCAAACTTTGATCAAATTCAAGGGAATAAAATTTGTAAACAGATTCCTTGGAGCGATGATCCAGAGCTTTTGGAAGCATGGAAACTTGTAAGTCCGTTTTTATTTTTGTCTATTTCTTACGCCAAAGAGTGTTCCACCACTAACAAAACTGGAATAGTCGAAACTGGTTTACCACGTATTTGCTGAATTTTTTGGTTGCTGATGTTTTTTTTTCGAAGATTGTAATTATTTGTAGCTTCAATTCACAACAATTTAGGAGATGTGGGGAAAAAATTTATTTTTCAAATTTTAAGGGAAGGGGATGAGAAACTCGTAGTGTTTTTTTTTTCAATTCTATCTTTGAAAATTACCAAAAAAACATTTTTCAATGAAAATACTTTATCAAGTGTCTGTGTATTAAAAGTACTACAGCTTAATGTTATTAATAGGGCATTTTGAAATACTAGCTAAACTTTTACTAGGAACGGATTTGGATTCCCTTAATCTCCAAAATGAATACTAGCTAAGTCTTAGTACTAGTAAAATATCGTCTCATTAAAACAAGGTAATATTATGTTAATTTATTTTACTTACCTTAAATTATTCACAGATAATAAGTTATATTGTTAAAAAAGCACGCACGTCATCTATCGTTTGAAGTTCATTTGGAAAGATAGTAATTTTTTTTTTCTTGAAAGCTCCTTCCCGAGGAATAATTTTTGCTGTGAATTTATTCTTGAAGCGTAATTTCCTAAATTGACTGCTTTCTAAGCGCTGGAGCATACACCCAAATCAAAATTTCTAGACACATTAGGTCTTATTTAGTTAATACCTAAGCTGCAGCCGACTTGTCTTTTTTTAGACTTCAAAATGTAGTCGGCTTATTTTAGCTAGTTTGCTTAACTTGTCAAGATTTTTTGAAGCTAACCCAGTGCTACTTTGTGTAGGCTGCATTTCGAGTTAAAATGATGATTCAGAATAATTCTGATTAACAACTTTGGAAATCTACATTAAAATTAGACTTAAAATAAAAATTTTGATTAAAAAATTATTTTATTATTTTTGGTTAATTAATTGTTTTTAAAATTGAATACTTTTCTTCATAAAGTTGCTAGATGCTGCAGTAAAGTGATGCTGCCATTATTTTCCTTTTTTTATCCTTTTGTTAGACCGCTGCCGAATCTTACCACTTTCTTGTACTTTTTGTGCAAAACTGAAGCCTATGTACGCAAAACTAAAGCTTAAGTTTTGCCTGTTTAAGGGTCAATTTTTAGATAACTGGACGAATTTAAAAAAAGATAATAAAAAATGCCTGCCTGTTGTTAAAATTAATGCTCAAAATCTTCTCTATTTACTTTTGTGGGGCTAAAAAGTATTCCAAGATTAAGATATTTGAACATTTATACTTAGAATATTTTGATGGGAACATTTTAGATCCCAGCACAGACCCTGAAGGTTCAACTTGTTTTTTTTTTTAATTTTTCCTTTTTTAATATAAAAAACTTGCAATTTACCAAGGAAGTCATTCCTTTTTATTTTTCTTTAAAAGAAAAAAATAGGTAAAAAGTTTTATATTTGAAAGTTACTGCATGTACATCTGACATTTTTTTATTCCACCTTGGTATGTACGGCTACTTTTTTCTGAGTTGGGGGGAGGGGGCGGGGGAAAGCAAAACTGCATTAAAAAGTGAAGCTGTGAACTACATAGAGCTTTTTTGGAAAGTATGGAGACAAGTAAAACATCACAAAATTCAGCGGATGGATTTAAAACTCGTTGGGTCCTGAGTACGTATCGGGCATACAAGTTTTATTGATGAATTTGATAGATACAAACTAGGCTATAGTAGATAATTTATAATTTATCAAGAAAAATGCCACTTTTTTCAAAAAAGGGACATTTTTTCCAACCGTAACCACTGCCTGTTTTACGGTTGAAGGATGATAATTTGGCCAAATTCATGGTTTCGGGCCCTCCACCTGGGGCCGAATAAAAGGCCAAACGTCTTTGAATGGATTGGGAAAAGGTCATAAAAGAGATTATAAAGGAAATTGGAACTTGTGGGAGTAATTAAAGAGCCAAGTTTTAAACAAATTGGGGCCGAGGAGGCTTTTGATGATATGTTGTTGCAATGAGATCTCTCTACTGGTTGTAGTAGTCAGTGCAAATAACCTTTTTCATTGCCTTTGTAAGATTTGATTGGCCTAGTGTGATTATTGAAAAGTAGTGGGTTGTAATTCTTTCTGTTTGTTTAGGGCAAGACAGGCTATCCGTTTATTGATGCAGTGATGACTCAACTGAGAACCGAAGGCTGGATACATCACTTAGCGAGGCATTCCGTTGCCTGCTTCCTTACAAGAGGTGATCTTTGGCAATCCTGGGTTGCTGGTGTCAAAGTATGTTTCAATGCTGTCAAATACAGTTTTCTGAAAAAAAAAGTGTATCAATATAATAAGGCTTATTATTTGATTGCATGTTAATGTAATTTTTTAGCTTTTTCTGTATTATTAGGAGAGTCTATAAAAGGTTTTCGGTTGAAAGTAGTCTAGCCATAGCAAGGCGGATGAGGACTAATGCATGTTGCTTTCAGTATCGCACATATTTTTATATCATATGTCCTGTAGTGGCGCAGTGGGTTTAATCTCAGCTTGGTGATACGGGACCCATAGTTTAAATCTAGCTGTAGCAAAACGCTGCAGGGTTAAGAATTTGATTCCGGTGTTGAGAACTTGCGAAAGCGTCTCCATATTAATTTAAGCAAGAAGAAGAAGAAGCTTAAGACTTAAGACTCTAGCTTAAGAATTACTTAGAACTTATTTATCCATTATTACATTTTAGAGATTTTTTTTTTTTTTTTTTTAGTGGTCTCTTGTAACAAAATACTACGAAATCGTTTGAGGTTTTATTCCAAGAAAAAAAAATGTAAACATCTTGCAATATTAGTTTTTCATTGGTCCTGAAACCAAAAGCTCCTAAACAAAAAACATTAAAAGAGCTAGTTATCCATCACAAAAAGTTATATGTTTATCTTAGCATTTCTACAACTTGCCGCTAATGATGGCAGTCCCAATTTTTACCAGATCAGTGAAGACAGTAGCTTTGCCAATTGTAATATTTACTATTAGCAAATTGAATTAGTATCTGTAAGTTTAGTAATTAATAATTAAGCAATTAGTAAATCAAATTACTATTTCAATTTTAAGATAATAATTTCACTAAAATAGTATAAAGAGCTTCTCAAGTATATCTTTTTTATTCAAGAACAGCAAATGTAGCAAGTTTTTTGTTTTTTTTTAGCTTAGTTATGGATTGTTAGATCAGTCTATAAGAGGCTTCTGGGTGAAAGTAGTCTATCCGTGGCAAGGCGGTTAAGGACTAGTACATATTGCTTTCAGTACCGCACATATATGTTTATCATAGGTCCTGTAGTGGTGCTATGGGTCTAATCTCAGCTTGGTGATACAGGACCTAGAGCTCGAATCTAGCTGTAGCAAAACACTGCAGGGCTAAACATTTGATTCCGGTGTTGAGATTTTGCGTAAGCGTCTCTGTATTAATCCAAACAAGAAGGAGAGAAGTATTTCATAGTTAGCTTAGGACTTATTTAGAACTTTTTTTTATCCATAATTGTGTTTTGGAGATTTTTTCCTCTTTTTAAATGGTCTCTTGTAACAAAATGCTACGAAATCGTTTGTGGTTTCATTTCCAAGGAAGAAAAGAAAAAGAAAAGATAATATTAAATTATCTTGCCATATTAGTTTTTCTGGTCCTTAAACCACAAACTCCTAAAGAAAATATAGGTAGGTATCTATCACAAAAAGTTGTATATTTATCTTAGTATTTCTACAACTTGCCATTAACGATAGTGGTGGCAATTTTTACCAGATCAGACAAGACAGTAGCTTTGCAAATAGTAATATTTATTTAGCAAATTGAGTTATTGTTTTAAGTTTAGTAATTAATAATTAAGCATTTAGTAAGTCAAATTACTATTATTATTTTAAGATAATAATTTGACTAAAAATAGTAAAAAGTGCTTCTGAAGTATTTCTTTTTTATTCAGGAATAGCAAATATAAAAGATAGTAAATAGCTTTAGTGGAAATAGTAGTCTTTGTGTGCTTTCTAAAATTGTAGAACTTTCTATAGTTAATCTGTTGAACATTAAACAGTCCCCTTTGTGACAAATTATTCAACATTCGGTGGCTCCTAACTGTCCAATTTTAATCGGGCTCTCTGCTATCTTTTTTAATATAATTTGCGTAAGAAAGTATTTTTAAAAAGGTAGTTGACTTTGCCTTAACTATGAATTATAATAGGCCTACATACTTTTATTATATGTGAATTGTCATTGGAAGTGAAAACCAGCGATCGTTTATCATATTTTCAAGCTTTTATTGATGTGGGAAATTTAACACTTTTGAGGTTTTTTTTGGAGGGAGGGGGGAGCTGATCAAGTATGTAAATGATGGATATCAGATAAATATTGAAGCGTTTAACCGAATTAAACGGCTTCATTTTAGTAAATATGAAGTGAAATTATGTTAGGTAGCCCTTCAGCCTACACTAGGTAGTACTTGGAGCAGAAGGTGCTTTTTGGCCCAGTCTTGGGCTGGTCTTTCCTACCTCATATGGAGTAGACCCATACCTTGTATAGAGTTGGGGGATTTCTGCTAATATGACTAGCTAAATAAGGATTTAAAAGAGCAATCATTATCCCTTTGTAATCCTTCCTGTTTTGTTTGTATAAAGACATATGTATAAAAGTGCATAGATGTGCATTTTTATTTTCGTTATGATGGTATTTGGAACCCGTAAAACATGATGAATTTCCCATGCTGTTTTTCCAGATTCAAAAATTGAATTTATAGATATAATCCTCCCCTCCCCCCATCCCCTCTTCGTGATATTAAACTGTCATTTTGCGTTGAAACTGAATGTAACTTATTATGTTGGGATAATTTATTTATACTGAAGATGTTTAATCACTTTCTCTACTCTTATTATATAAAAAAAAGGAACCAATACTAGCTGAACTGTAGAGAAAAAAAAATAAGGATAAATTGTATTCTAGCAGTCAATTTTTGGCTTTTTTTAGATATGAATCTAATTTTTTTCTACGACTTTTGCTTTTAAAGGTATTGCCTCTTAATGTATCGTAATTTCAATAGCTCAATGAAACTGTCGGCAAAATCAATGAATAATCTATCGGTTTACAAATAATAATAAAAAAAAAATTGTCAAAAATAAGTGTAGGATTGCCACTCCCTCCTCCTTAATGCTGGTGTCATTTGTGGTTTACTGAAATTGAAAATTCTAGCTATTGTTTCCAGGGGAAAAAATTATAATTGAAATTCTGACAGAAGAAGGCCAATTTTATCAGATAAGAAGGAAAAATCAACTCTTTTCTCAAACTCGTTAATCCAAAATCAGGAAAAACCCGATTTTCCTCCCCCAGAATTTCACCGACAAAGCTTTATTTAAGACAAGAACTCCTGCCTCACTTGTAAGATCTGACAAGCTAATAATTTTCCAAAGTTTAACTCATCTTTCATAAATCTAGGGCTAACTCGAGGCTGGTCCAAACTATGGTGTAGCGGTATTTGATGACCTGTATGAGGTATTTGATGAGTCACTCTCATATTTGTAGGTATTCGATGAGTATTTACTGGATGCAGACTGGTCATTGAATAACGCCAATTGGATGTGGCTTTCCGCCTCTTCCTTCTTCTACCAATTTCAAAGGGTTTATAGCCCAATAGTCTTTGGAAAGAAGACTGACAAAAACGGAGATTACATCAAGTACGCTATGAGCCATATTTTTGTTAATTTTCATTTTTTCCACCATTTCTTTTCTTCTCTTTTTTTCGCTTAAGTTGACACTCATACAGGAAGATTATTTTAGAACATATTTTTTAATTGGTTCAATCAAAACTAGATTTATGTTGCATGGACCAGGTGAAGTTCTGCAGCAACAAAAGTGTTGCCGTAGCAACACTTTTGCTGTGTTTCATCGCTAATGATTAAATACTGTAGCTATCAACTCCTTCAAGCTTTTAAAATGATATTTCTTAAAAAGAATTTTCTCTTCAAGAATCATGATAGTATGGCTCTTAAAGATAGTCTCGAAGTTCACTTTTTCTGCTTAAAACCAACTTTAATATCTACTTCCTGACAGTCGTTAAATTTGGTAGGTTTTCAGAATACATTATGTATGCGACCGAATGTTGATCACTTTGATCAGAAGCATAATGTCTGCTATTCTTTTCTGATTTATTTTTAGTTAAGGACAATTTGATATCTGAGATGGAGTTTTATTAGTCTAAAATACACATACAGTTTAGATAAAGCAGCATGTACTTGTACTTGTCCCTGTTTTTGATCGTTCTATAAGATTTTTTTGTGCTATAAAATTCTTACAAGTCACTCTCCGTAATAAAGATATAACTATAAGTGTCTCTTTCGTCTCAAATGTATTAGTCTGCAAAATGTGCAAGCCCTTACTTTATACGACTGCAGTTTCACGGCCGATTTTCACTCTAAAACGTGAAATCTACATCAATGCTGATACTACTAAACTTGAGAATGGTCATTATATCAAAAAGTGAATATAAAACTTGAAAGGGCCCAATGTAGCAGATCATATATAATACTTCGAAATGATATTAATAACAATTCATTGCTTGTCATCCTAAATTGTGGAACTTTGAAGCTAGTGTCTGGATCGTAAAGGTCAACGTCCTAAACTGCTTAAAGGAAAGACGAAGTCTCTGTGGCTACTGCCTTGTGCCCGTTTAATTTGAAGTTAAGCAGGGCTCTTTTCTTTGGAAGTTTTGTGGGAATATGTTGCTGCGCTTTCCTCTAATCCCCCCCCCTCTGTCTTCTGGTCCAAGACCATTGCCCATAATTTCCAAGTAGCTCGGGGTCTTTTCTTGCAAAGGTAGATATCTTACAGTTGATCCTGCAATCGTACAAACTAAAATCCTTGCATGACTCCAGTTCAAATAAGATGCAACATACTAAAAAAACGTCGATAAGAAAGGCGTGTTAGAGGGGCTACGTGCTCACTTTAACCAAGACTGCCAACCGTTTAGGCCCTCTCCCCCCCCCCCCACACACACATCTTGAAAATAACTTCTTTTTGGCATTTAGAGAAAATATTGTTCAACTCTAGATTTTGAGAAAAACCTACAAATCTCTGACAAATAACAGAAATAAATTATTGCTCGTCGTCTCCCCTACCCCCCCCCCTCTGCATTTTCGGGAAGTTGTGGTCTTGGCCTTATGGTTCCGGTAATAGAAATTGAAATTCCAAGCAAAATTTTGCTTCAAATGAGGGGCAGAATGCCTAACTCTTGGCTATGAAGCTCATGGTGGAAGAGGTGGGGTTGTTTCAGCAGCCATATCCCATTGTATTTTGCTTTATGTGATAATATAGGCTAAAATCTTTTGCATGATTTTGTTTTAAACAGGGTACAACATCCTTACCTTATTTATTAAAAATTTGGGATTAGAAGAGGAAAGGATTATCGGAGGGCCCACTGGTGCACATTATACTTCCAATAGCACAGATTGAAAATCTCTTCTGCCTCAAATAACGTATAACATTCTTGCCTTTGTGCTAAAAAGTTGGCAATGAGAGCGGTTTTTTTTTACAGAAGCCATGGGTCTCCTTGCTTCTCAAGTCGTACAGACTGAGAATCCTTTTGTGATTTTGCTGATCGTTTACCGTTTTTATGGTATGCCAGATACTCCTGGCATTCAAAATCAGTGGCTGCATTGGAAAAGTTTCGGAAAGTTTTTTTTTCTTCAGTAACTCCTATTGATGACGATGTATATTGTCACCACTAGGTATATTAAACGAAAATGTATTAACATTACGTTTCTTGTACATATCTTTATTAAAACTAAAACTACTGTAGATTAAAATTCAGTTATAAAACTACATCAGAAATATTAAAATTAGCTTTAATCCTAAACTGGGCTTCCCAGCATAATGAGCCTAAAGGCTCAAATACTAAGGGTTGTCATTTGTTTGTCCTAAAAATCTAAGGATGGCACTATTGGGCATTATCTTTATGAAAATGCCCATTAAGTATTACTTACTTACTTACTTACATGCTGTTGGCTGTTGTATGTGACAGTAAAGATAACAAATTTGAACAACCATTGAATTCCTTTGGATCTACCACTGAAAAATCAGCTTCTGGGCTACTTCTTTCAATTTTTTTTCCTTTCTATGTTGATTCTACAAGAAATTCTGCTAGTGTGATGGATAATATTTTCATTTCTGATCCTCCTAAATTGAAGTTTACTTCTCTTTTTATCTTCACTGATCTGTCTGATCATTTCACTATTTATATATAACTTTTTGTGCCTAAAACTGAGATTGCTGTGAATGAGCAAGGTGAATCTTCTTTTAGAACTTTTACAGATAAAGAAATTTCTAATTTAATTCTTAGTCTTCAGAGTAATGATTGGTCTAGTGTTCTTGAAGCTAATGATGTTGAATGTGCAACAAGTTTATTTGTGTGTCGTATGGGAGCTCTGTTGGATAAGCATTTTCCTCTTAGGAAGAGGCAAGGGCATTCTATACCCAAATGCCCATGGATGTCCGTAGGTCGAATTAATGCTACACATATGAAGGTGTCTCTGTTCTATGTTGCATGTAAAAGTAAAACACAGGATGATCTTTTGAAGTAAAAACATTATAAAAATGTACTTACAACTTCAGTACGTGCAGCCAAAAAGCTCTATTTTTCGCGTCGAATTGATGAGTGTAAGGGGAACTTGCGAAAGGTTTGGAATGTAGTTAATGAAGCTATTTCTCGCAAGAAACTCAAACAGTCCCCCCCATGTCATTACAGGAATGCTGATGGATCTATTGTGGATAAAAATTCTTCAGCAAGCGCCTTCAATTCGTATTTCACCACTCTTCCTTCAGTTCCCATTCAACCCAAGAATAGAGTAAGTAGTTTTCCCATAGCAGAAAAGTCATTTTTCCTTTCCCCATGCAGTGATATTGAGATTTATAGTATTATCTCCCGGCTTCCAAGTAGCGGTTCAGTTAATGGTTTTGGTTTGAGCAATAATGTTCTTACAAAAAATGGTCAGTTTGTTTCTAACCCCATCTCACACATAACTAACCTCTCTCTTTCTTCTGGTGTTTTCCCTCATTTATTTAAAGTTGCTAATGTTTTACCTTTACATAAAAATGGTGATTCATCTCTAATTTCAAATTATAGACCCATTTATCTTCTTTCTGTCATCCCTAAGTTTGTTTAAAGATTAGTGTATTGTAGACTCTCTTCATTTGTTTTTAGTACTAATACAACGGCAAGAAATTCTCTTATAAATAACCATAAGTATTGTTTTCGTCCCACATTCTCTGCCTCCCACGCACTTTCAGATACAACAGAGTTTGTGCGTGTTAATCTGGACAAGGGATGGTGTGTTTTGGGTCTTTTTCTTGACTTTTCAAAGGCCTTTGATATGGTTGACCACTGTGTTCTTTTGTCTAAACTTTCTTCATTTGAAGTACATGGAGTCTCACTAGAAGGGTTAAGGTCTTATCTGTCAGGGAGATCTCAGTATGTTTCAGTTAATGGTAATTCTTCCACTACTTTGCCTGTATTGAAGGGTGTACCACAGGGCTCTGTGCTTGGACCACTTTTGTTTTTAATTTACATTAATGATCTCGTTGATGGTCTTCATCCCCTTGTGCACCCTATTCTTTTTGCTGGTGACAGTAACTTTTTCATTGCTGCAGTGGACTTGCCATCTGCCACTTCCCTAGCTCAAGGTCTTCTTGATAAAGTAAAAGATTGGTGCTGGTCAAATGGTATGACTCTCAACAGCCAAAAAAGTGCCATTGTACACTTCAGGACCCCTTATCGTATGAGAGATGTAAGGGAGCCAATCATCCTGACTTATGGGAATGATGTTGTACCGCAATTTGCTATGGTGAAATTTTTTGGTGTGTATCTTGACTGTTTTCTCTCTTTTAAGCCTCATATAACTCACACCCGTTCCCTCATCTTCCGCCAGTCTTCAATGTTGCATCGGGTTAACTCATTTCTTCCCCCAGATGTTATGCTTTCTCTTTATTATGCTTTTATATTTCCTTACCTTTCTTATTGCTGCTCTGTCTGGGGTAATACTAATAAATCTCTTCTCTGCTCACTTCAAAGAGCCCAAAATAGGGCAGTGAACGCTACTTTTCTTCTCCCTCGGCTTTACCCATCCTCTGATCTTTATAATGATACTGGAATAGCTCCGCTGGATCGCATTGTGAGTAAAAGTAATCTTTATTTAGCGCATTCTGCTTTTCTAGGTACACTTCCACCGCCTCTACAGCAATTTTTTTCACGGACAGGCTCAGGTAGGTACTCTACTTTTTTACGTAGTTCTTCTCGTAGATTTATTTTGCCCAAACGTTCATCTACAGCAGCCCAGAAGTCTCCTGTTTATAAATCAATTCAATTATGGAATTCAATCTCACCGGATTCCCGTTATTTCTGTCTGCAAAGGCAGTTATTCGTCGTGTATTTCCAGTTCAGTAATTTCTCTCTCCTTCGTTTATTTTGCCTGTTTTCTCTTTTCCTAGTGTTTCTCCTTTTGTGTTTTTCCTTTATATATCGTTTATATTTTTTTTTTTTTTTTTTTTTTTTTTGTCTTTTTTTTTTTTTACTGTATGGTAGTGTTTATTCTCTTTAATCTTTATTTCATATATATTATTTGATTTAGAGTAATATTCATGGTTGTTTTAGTACTTCATTATTGTGTTGTAAGGCCCACAACAAGCCAAGCTTCTTGGGCCAAATAATTTTTCTTTACGTCTGTAATACAGTTTACTATTAATAAAATGATTGAATGATTGATTGATTGATAAGCTGAGGAGAAAACTGTGTTGACTGGAGAAAAAGTGAAAGTAAACTGAAAACTGAGTTTCTTTTTTAAGAAAAAGAGGACTAAAGGAAACTGAAAGAGAACTGCAAACCGAACTTTATTTTTAAGAAAAAGGAAGCTGAATCTGAAACTGATAAAAGAAAATTGAGGGGAAAATTCGTGGGTAACTATGGAAACCATGAGTATTTTAGGCAACCACTCATTAGTACCTCAAGATTAATCAAACAACTAGCGATAAATATATACTGTATTTTGAAGAGGCACCCCGCCCCCTTCCCTGAAAAATATAAAATTCTAATGTGTGTTCTCCATTGCGATGATAAAGCAACATGAAATTTGGGCAATCTAGATTGAGGATACCTAAAATCGAAACAATACTTTGTTTTCTAGCGAAAAATTGCTATGAAGTGTAAAGTGTATTTGATTGTATAAAGTTCGACAGTAGGATATATTCTAAAATCCCGTTTCTCTTTCTCTTCAAACGCTCATCATTGTAAAAATATAACTGTCTTCTTAGGAAGTATCTTCCAAAGCTGAAGAAATTTCCGAGCGAATACATCTATGAGCCCTGGAAAGCTCCTTTGAATATTCAAAAAGCAGCTGGATGTATAATTGGTCAAGATTATCCAAAACCAATCGTTGACCATGATGTAGTTAGACCAAGAAATCTTGAGAGAATGAGTTTAGCCTACAAAGGTCTCCCTATTGAAAGTAAGTAGTGTTGTTTTCTCTTGTAAATCAAAATATGTCAGGCCAGTGGATGATGAGTCTTTAAATCCAGTTCCGGCGTGAATAAGTAATACTTCTTGTCTTAACCATTTTATTGCGAAATAAGTTTCAAATCAAAGTCTCTGTGTTTTAAAGTAACAAGGGCAGTGAAATCTGATCTTTGAATCTGTTCAGTGGAAACTTATCTCTTAGAAAATAAGGAAAAATGAGCAATTCAATTTTATTTAAAAGGCACCTCCACATGCAACTTTGAATAATAGCTGGCACCAAATTAAAAAAGAGACGTGGGTGATAAATCCGCTAAAAATAAGCTAAACGCATAGGACTGCAAACAGCCTAAGAAGGTGTTACTTTCCTTTAGAGGTGTAGTTGATTTTGGGAATCAACAGGTCGCTCACTGTTAATGAGAAAAGGCATTATCTAATTAAAAAAATTGTTTTAGTATGTTTTTTTCGCCATTCAACATGGCAACACTGACGACAATGTGGTATTGCCCTAAAATTTCATATTTTTAAACAACCAAAAGAAATAGAAAATCGAGGTTTTCAGGTATGAATAGACCTAAAATGGTCCAGAAGGGGTGGAGGGTAATGTTCTTACTTTGATATACTTGGTACTTCAAACATTTAGGCATGATGAAATAGAATAGTAACATTTTGTTGAACGTATTAAATATTTTTCTTTTTTTCCAAATATTATTTTTTTATCCAGTGGCTAACTTGATCATTTAATCGATAGAAATTTAACTCTTGTTGGGCTTCCTAATTTAATTTAGCTATTTAATATGGTTTATGGGATGCTTTATGGATGATAGTTTGACCAAAATTCGTCTGTGCTGAAATCTTTGATTTTCGGCAATCCAGACCCCTGGTAACATTTTGAAGGTTGGGGGCTCGAACTCAAAAATACAAAGAACTGCCTAACTCGAAGGTACTTACAGTAATGCAGATGATGTGAAAAGAAGGATGAAGAAGGTTGAAGAAGGTTCACTCAAAGCTGGTCAATCAAATATCTAATCGAAACCTCAAACAGAACCGCAATCAAGACAAGGTGCCCCTCCCACAACTACCAGCCAGCTTTTCTGGAATTATTGAACGATACCATTACCAAATGTACAAACTCATATGCATAGACTGGTTTTACTTAATTTTAAGCCGTTTAATATATTCGAATGATAATTGCTCCATATTGCTGTTTGGGTCCGAGCCTAAACTCTCTTGTTATACTCCTTACGTATCATCAATATTTTTTACTGCTAACGATACTACGACGTTATCTGTCTTTTGATGCTGCCATATTAAAAATTAGTAGACAAAGTATTAGGATGAGTTTTTTTTTCCTGAGATGTTGATGTTCTTAATCCTATAAGATGTCAACGTGAGGATTGTCCTACGTCATTATAGATCCACCTTAGATAGTTACCAGTCCTATCAGTTTTTTTATTTTTTATTATTGTACTTTCACTTTGAGGTTCTGCAGAAAAAGCACTAGGATGAGCTTCTGCTTTCTCCTGAGACGTTTTTGAATATGTAAGGTGTCAACACGACGATCTCCCAGCAGAATTGTTTCAGATAGAAAGCTACTACGACGTTAGAAACTTTTTGTTTTGTGCTGTTCCATTGTACTTTCTTATTGTGGATCAGTTGAAAAGTACTAGAAATAGCTTTACCTTATTTAATGACGTTTTTGATTATTTGAGGTAACAACGCGACAATTTCCCCTTGGAACTATGATCAGCCTTTCAATGCTTGTCCCCGTCCAAAAATTTCAGCTGTGAACTCTTTCAGCTTTAAATTTGACTTCAAGGTTCGTCAATTTTGAAGTGGAGCTTCTTGCTAGTTATTTATCCCCTTTAATTTGAGCTATTAGTGTTTATTTCTCTTTTATTTTAGATTCTGCTTACTCTGCCGCAGCATCCAAGGAAGACGCCATTAATACTAAAAAAGGAAGGTCGTGACCGATCAACCCAAGTCTAAGAAGCAAAAAATTGATAGCAAACAGAAAAGTGTAGCCTCCTTTTTGAAAAAGAAGTAATTTAATATGACATTTTTACTTTTTATAACTAACTATTTTCATTTTTTTTTTTTTTTATTAACAGTTACCAAAACTTGATTTGCAATGCGTTTGGATGTTATAACCTATTTGTTTTAAGTCTTAGGCCTACTTCCGAATATATTACTAAGGTTTTTGCCTTACGCATTTGTGTAGAATTTTTATTCTGATCTTTATTGGATATTAATGAAACCGATCCGAGGCCAATCTAATAAAGTCTGCAAGTAAAACAGGGGAAAGGGATTCAAAAGGCGATGCATGGCTGGTTTTGGCTTTGATACACCAGTTGTCTGAAAGATGAAAGGAAAATTTAAAGTTTCATTAGCATTTTTAAGAGTCAAAAGCGATCAGAGGGCAACCTGTCCTCGCTCTTGTCCTTTTTCCTATTCCCCTCCACAATCATCTGGTCCCAAAGACATCTGGTCAAAATTATGAGAAACCTTTTTTTTAAATAGTTAACTTTCAAAAAATATGCCTCCAGCAATGACAATGACCCCCGTACCCTCGAGGCAAGGGCGTAGATCAAGCAAGATGTACGTTTTTTACACGTGGGTTGTACAGTATAAAGGAAAAGGGGGACATATTTAATCCTGGGTGACGACTAGCTCCTCACTTCAAGAAATCATTCCCTGGGTCAAGAAAATCATGCATTTTGTTGGAAAGAAGGAGCCTAGAAATGGGCAAAGAAGTTTTTTTTATTAGTTATATTTTAAGCAAGCTTTTGCGGATTGTTCGCTATTCGTATTCGTATTCATTTAATCAAATAGCTTTCGTAGCAAACAAAACTGAACGCTAAATTATGCTATTTTTACAATCATTTGAGAAAAAAAAAATCACTTATTTAATACACTAACAAAATATGTTACAAAGGAATTTCCAAATCTGTTCGTTCGACATTTGACGGGTTGTAGTCTGTTCTGATGCCTGGTGAGTTTGGGGGTCGGTGCGTTTGGAGGAAGAATTGAACGATGTTTCTCGTTTGACATGAGTGATTTCCCGAATCTCATTATCAAATCGTGTCTTCGGGTGAACAAAGTGGGTAAGCTCATAACCACAAGGGCATGCTCGTAACTCTCATACCTGGGTCCAGGAATTATTTTAGTAGCACGTTTTTGAACATCTTCTAGTTCCTCTGACATGTAGGCAGTGTTTTGTGCTTGGGGACCCCAGACAGGACAACAATATTCAAGGATTGTCCTGATATATGTCGTGTAAGCCCAGCCTTTGCATACTCGTTAGACTTTGGATTGAGTAGTGTCCTTTGCGCACGATATTGTCTACGTGCAGTTTAAACGATCAATCGCTTGTAAAAATCACGCCTAGTATTGTCGCGGACGAAACAGTTGGAAAGGGAACATCTGGTATTGTAATATCTCGTTTGAACGGGTTGAAGCGTAGAACTTTGGATTTCTGCTCTTTCAGTTGCAGGCTATTAGATTTACACTGGTTAACGAAGTCCGAAAGAATTGTTCGTTCAAACTACTGCTTTGCTACTGCGTTTTCTACTATGTATTTGAGAAGCGAAGACAAGTCAACGAACTTGAAACGTTCCTCAAATTCTGCAAGGATTTCATTGATGACAGCAAGGAATAAAAGGGCAGCTAGTTTCGTTCCTTGGGGACAGCCACAAGTAAGTTCGGTCCACTCAGGGCGGATATCATCGGCAAATAACGGATATACCGATTGCCGTCGCCCTCGCAGAAAATCTCTCACTAATAGCAGCAAGTTTTTTCCAGCTCCCATCTCTTTTAGATTTGTCAGTGCAATGAGGTGCTCTATAAGGTCGAACGCTTTCCTGTAGTCTGCCAAAAGTAAATCGATAAGACTGTTTGGGCTGTCCAGCCACTCAACTATCAAATGGCACATCTGCACTAGGTATATTACCGTGCTACTGCCTCGTATACAGCGTTATTAGTAAGTGTCTATTGAGGGTGCAATCTGCTGTAATAGGGCACGGTGGATAAAACCTTCGGCCACTTTAGCCAAGTTGGGAGTTATGGATATAGGTCTCAGCTGATCGCAGGACAGGGGTGCCTTTATTTTCGGAATGACCCGCACATAGGCAGCTTTCCACAATTTTGGGAAAGATTGTTCTGAGAAACACTGATTTATGATTGATGCCATGGGTTTGGCTAGAAAAGGTGAGTACTCTTTCAGTAGCTTCACAGGGAGTTCACCTGGGTATGTGGCACAATTGTCTCGTAGTCGTTCGATTTCACGGAAGACTGATATTTCGGACACTTCTACAATATCATCGGCACTACAACTGTTGATGATATTGCTCACATGTTCGTCACTTATGGTGGGGTAAGAAGTGCAAATTTGTGTAAAAACTCGTTAACATCCGAGGCTCTGATTAAACTCCCGTCTATGTTGCTGATTCGTACTTCAGTCCCTTTCTGTTTTCCAGTAAGCCTTTTTACTGCGTCGTGCCACTTGTGGGAATCTGACTTGAGGAGTGGAGCTATTTTTTGCCGTATATACCTTTTCCTAGATACGCGGAGGGCTGAAACGACTTTGTTTCTCAACTTGTTCCCCTCCGATACTCCTCCTACGGCATGGAAATTGCATCGTTTTTTTTTTTATCATTATTTTGAGCTCTGAGTTTAGCCACGGCTTATCTGTTTCACAAACCAAGCGCATTTTGACAGGAAAGAATTCGCTGTATTTTTGTTGCAGAGTCGAATATAGTGTCGACCTTTTCATTCATGTCAGTTATAGCACAGATTGTAGCAAAATCGAAGTTCTCAATCCATCTGCCAAAGGTTTGGATGGAGCTTTCACTCAGTGGTCTGTACAGTATTCTAGTCTTGTTTGGTTTAGGTATATGGTTTCTGTTCTTCGACTTCCAGCATAAAATGTTGTGATCTGGTTTGGCAAGTGGTCCTAAGAAAAATGGCGGTTCATAGTACGCTTTGAGATTTGTCGGTATGAGGTCCAGTATGCTTCCACTTTCATGAGTGGGAACACCGACAACTTGTTTAAGGTCCAACACACGTGAAATCCATTTTTTGTCGGTTAAGTTGAAGTCTCCTGCTATGATAAATGCTGGATTGCTGTACTGTTTCCGAAAACTGTCAACTTGATATTGCAGATATGTCACTAATTCGCGCCTATTACGCACACCTTCTGGATAGTATATCGCTGCTATTATGATGCATGAGTAAGTCCTTGGTAGCCCCTTTGGCTTGTACCAGAGCCAGATTGTCTCGTGGCCCGAATCTGAGGAGATACCAAGTTGTTTGCATGGTAGATCTTCGCGGCAATAGATTCCTACGCCACCTCCACGTCGGTTACCCTCTCTATCGCGTCTGGTATTAAAAAGTTCAGATATCCTTTGATTGCACCCGTTTCGGCTGTTACATCCTAACATTCAGTAATTGCTGGTAATGGTGCTAAGTTTATGCGCAAGACAAGTTCTAATTAATCAACCTTGTTGGTTAGGGACCGGGCGTTGCAAAGAATCAGGTTTGGAAGATATGTCTTGGCATTCAGCGTTACAGGTTTTAGTACGGAAGGGGAGGTGGTCTGCAGGATTATCAGGAGAGTAAGGTCTCAGGGTTGGCATAGGTATATATATATATATATATATATATATATATATATATATATATATATATATATATATATATATATATATATATATATATATATATATATATATATATATATATATATATATATATATATATATATATATATATATATATATATATATATATATATATATATATATATATATATATATATATATATATACTACTCTCAAATCACTTTGACTCTTAAAAAGGGCACTATAACTTCCAATTTAAAATCAAATGAGACCCATCTGAATTTGATACGACCACTTATTCTACAAAAACCCTTAAATGTCCCAGGGTCATAACTTACAACCTTCGTCCTCAGGCTCTGATGGTTGTTATCAACCCCTAGTCTTCTTATATGATCTTTGGACTTTTTTGAATAAAACGACTGTCTCAAAATTTCTATTGGATGCATTTCTGGAAAACACGGCGTCTGGGGTAGCTGCCCTCTGATCACTTTGACTCTTAAAAAGGACACTAGAAATTCTGATTAGCAATCCAATGAGTCCCTTCCAAAGTATATACGACCAGACTTTCTATAAGAACCTTATATACCTCCAGGGAATAATTTACAGCCCTTTCCCTGAGAACTGTAAGGGGGGGGGGTGGCTTTCTCAAATACATAGTTTCTGGACCCTTTAACTACGATGAACAAAATTGCTATCCCAAAATTTTGATCGGAGATGTTAATGGAAATGATGAGCGTGGAGGGGGGGAGAGTACTCTAAAATCACTTTGACTATTAAAAAGGGCAAAATTACGTCCAATTTCAAATCAAACAAGCCCCACCTGAAGTTTATACAATCGTCCATTCCGTAAAAACCTTATATACCCACGTGGCATAACTTACAACCCTATCCCCGGGGCACCGAGGGGTTGCTTCAATCCTAGAGGCATTATTATATGTTCTTGGAATATTTTTAACAAAATCACTATTTCATAATTTCAATCAGGTGCGTTTGGTGAAAAGAAGGGTTGTAGAGGAGGAGGGGGGGGCTAAATGCCCTCCATCACTTTTGACTCTTAAAAAGGAACTAGAACTTCTATTTTCAACCAAATGAGCCTCTTATAAAGTTAAACAACCACCCCTTCCATAAAAACCTCAAATGCCCCGCAGCGTAAATTACAACCCTCGTCCCCAGGCTCTGTTGGTTTCTATCAACCCCAAAAGCCTATTTATATGACCTTTGGACTATTTTGAATAAAAAGACTCTCTCAAAATTTCTATTGGATGTATTTCTGGAAAACACGGCGTCTGGGGCGGGGGTAGCTGCCCTTTGATCACTTTGACTCTTGAAAAGGGGCACTAGAAATTCTGATTACCAATCCAATGAGTCTCCTCCGAAGTATAAACGACCATCCTTTTTATAAAATCTTGTATGCCCCCAGGGCATAACTTATAACCCTTGCCCTGACAGCTTTGGGGGCGGGGGTGTCTTCTTCAAAGACATAACTTCCGGACCCTTCAACTACAGTGAAAAATTGCTATCTTCAAATTTTGATTGGATGTCTATGGGGAAATGATGAGCGTGGGGAGGACGGCTGGTTGCTTTCAAGTTACTTTTACTCTTAAAAAGGGCACCATAACTTCCAATTTCAAATCAAATGAGCCCCATCTGAAGTTTATACGACCGCCTATTCCATAAAAACCTTATAAGCATCCAGGGCATGACTTACAACCCTATCCCTAGTGCACTGGGGGGTTGTGCCAACCCTAGAGGCATTGTTATATGTTCTTTGGACTATTTTGAGCAAGATCGCTATCTCGCAATTTCAATCAGATTCGTTACTGAAAATTGGATAGTCGGGGGAGCGGGGGGCGGGCTAGCTGACCTCCATCTCTTTTGAATCTTAAAAGGGAACTAGAATTTCTAGTTTTCAACCAATTAAGCCTCTTTTAAAGTTTTCACAACCATCCCTTCCATAAAAACCTTAAAGTCCCCGGTATAACTTGCAACCCTTGCCCCCCAGGCTCTGGGGGTTTTGTTTCAGCCCCAAAAGCCTTGTTATATGACATTTGGACTATTTTTAATAAAATCGCTCTGTCAAAAAATTTTCGGGACAATACGACGTTTGTTTGGGAGGGGGAATATAGCTAAATATTGGTCACTTTGACTCTTAAAAAGGGCATTAGAGCTTTTGATTATCAAACCTATGAGCTTCCTCCGAGGTTTATATGGCCACGCTTTCTATAAGAACCTTAAACGCCCCCAGGGCATAACTTACAACCCTTGCCCTAGGGGCTGTTGGGGGTTACCATCCTCAAAGACATAATTTCCGGACCTTCCAACTACGTTGAAAAAAATGGCTGTCTCAAAATTTTGCCATGAGGACTGCCTCAAAATTTTGCCCTGAGGGCTGTGGAGGGGGGGGGGGGGGGGTTATCCCCAAAGAGATAATTCCCGGACTTCTTAACCACGCTGAACAAAATGGTAATCTCAAAATTTTGATTGGATGTGTTTTGGGAATTGGTGGGCGTAAGAGAGAGGTGGGCGTTAGTTGCCCTCCAATCACTTTTGACTATTAAAAAGGGCATTAGCCCTTTTAATTTTCAATCCAATGAGCCATTTTTGAAGTTTCTACAACATTCCTTCGATACGAAGTGTCCTGGTCTAAGACCCCCCCCCCCCCGAAAAAAAAAAATACATTGTGCCCTCATCGCTGTTTACTTAAGCTGCGCTATTCCGCTGCCTATAATTTTGGGTCCAGTAAAACTAAGAGTAGCTTTGGAGCTTGTATTAAACATTCTTTAGTATAATTTAGGACACTTAGCTCCTTCTCTGTTAACTAAGGTAATTCCCGGCTCATTTTTTTTTTTTTTTTTTTTTTTAACTTCAAGCTCACTTAGTGAAGTCCATTTCTGGGGGCACATTGCGAAGCATACGGCCAATTTTCGAGCACTATGTGAAAGACCAAATTCGTGTGAATCACCAAGAGTTGACTAAAAATCCGAAATTCTAGACTACTGTACAAGGTTTGAAATTTCCTGATAAAAAAAGCATTTGGAATTAAGAAAACGTGTTGTGCTTTCTTTATTTTCATAAAGACTCTGGGGCTGGTTTGTTGATGACGCTATTTCTGTGTGGGATCATGATGAGTTGTCACTTAACACCTTTTTGACTCATCTTACCACTTTGGATTATAACCTTCAGTTCACCTTAGGACTAGAAGATAATCATTACTGCCTTTTCTAGAAGTTTTAATCTTCAATAAATCTGGCGGCCTTGAGTTTTCGATTTAGAGAAAACCTATAGATAATGATAAGTATTTGCATTTCTCTTGCAACCACTCTCCTTGCCTAAAAAGAGGAGTAGTTAAATCTTTGGTTGGTGTGAACATGTAATAAAATATATAGAATCAGAATCTCATCCAGAGTCCCAAAACTGACATATCTGAAGGACAATTTATTTATCAATAGATAGCCCATAGAACAACTGGAATCCATCATAGAAAAAGACAAAACAAGGCAGAAAAGGATGGATCAACTCCACAACCCCCAACAGATATCATCCCTTTGGTGGGTGATAAGAAAGTTTTCACTGTTTTACCCTATGTTCCCAAATTGAGTGACAAACTGAGAAAAATTCTAAAAAAACATAATCTTAATATCACCTTTAAAAATTGTAGTAAAATACAGAGCTTTTTCAGCAGCGGCTCTGTTTATAAGGTTTCCTGTTCTTATGGTTGTTTCTATGTTGGAAGAACCCGACAACAATTGGGGATTAGGTTGTCGAAACACAGGTCCTCAATCGACAAAGCTATGGAATTTAGGCCAAAGCCCTGAGACTTTTGATTCCGCCTTGGCTCACCATGTCTATGACAATCTACACCATTTTATTTTATTTGATAACACCTCCATTATTGCCCCCGTTAAAGGTATGCAAGTCTACAATAAAATGCTATGCAAAACTTTTCTACCATTTATTCTAGGTCGTCCTCGTCTGGGGTAGGAGGACGTCATAAAGAAAGATTTAAAGGAAATGGGAACTTCCTGGGAGGGTGTAAAAAGGGAGGCGTTGAATAGATTGGGATGGAGGAGGAGCGTTCATAGCTGTGTTGGTCTCAGGCAGCTTGGTGCTTGGAGTTGTTAGTAGTAGTAGTATTTATTCTAACGATAGGATCAAACACACCGATAAAGTGGTCTATCAGCCCGTATGAACAAGGATTCTGGTTGGATCCTAATAAATGTTGTTTTTGTATTTTATTCCAGTAAAAAAAGGTTAGTTAACCGTTTTTCCTCTGGTTTTTACTCTCCCATAAATTACCTTCCTTCTTGAAGAAATGCATCAAATAATAAAAATAGGAGCTGACATTGAACCATCTAGCGGAAGTATATAAAATAAATATAAGAAAAATCACATAGTATTTGGAGATTAAACTCAAAAAAATGTTCTCTAAAACTTGTTTCACTTGTATCTCTTCTGGCACATTGGCTCTCTCTACTCTTTTCTTGTCTTTTTCACTGGCCCTGAACACATTTTTTGGCTGAAAAAACCTTTAATTTTTTTCTTTGCCCATTGCTTAAAATCCATAGCAATGCTGTGTCACTGACTAGTTTTTAATTTCCTTGTCGATGAGCAGAGGCTGAGTAATGGAGAAGCACTATCCGCTTGTAGTGGAGAGGAGACTCAAAACTGCATCGTAACACTGCAACAACTTCAGCCTTTTATATCCACTTTATAATCAGTGCAATATTTTGTTTAGAAGGGGGAGGGAGTGAGGTTACACCTAGGAGTAAAACTAAGATAGTAGAAGCCACTTGAACTTAAAGCTCTTTCTCGGCAACGTCGCCAGCGTAGAGGGAACCAGACGTTAGTACCGTTAGTCGTCTCCAGAGTGTACTCTCCTGGGCAGAGATTGGACCTTAATCCGGGTCGATGTTCCTGATAGTGATTTGACTGCGGATAGTGAATCGTCATGGAATAACAGAACCAGTTTTTAAACAGCCAAGACCTATCCATCTGTGTTGGACATTACTTTTGGCATATTAGCTCTCGGGCGTTAAGACTGGAATGTAAGCGATGAGCTAGTTTTCTTTATTCTTGAGGACCAGTACTTGTTTTGCCTCATCTGGCGACCAAGTGCAGCTCCATCATAGCATTTTGGTGCACATTCTGGCGAGCCCCGAGTTTGTGAATATCAAGCAAGAAGAGACTTCTGGCATCAGATTATGAGATTAGCGTCACACAAAAAGACAGGAACAATCGAACTAGTAGTAACTTTTGAACAAACAAGACGCGACAAAGAGAGCGAGATGGATAACACTTGCTCAGTATTTTGGTAACGTTTAAGGTATGCTCTATGCATGCTTGTATTTTAATCGAGTGCCATGCAATTTACCAATACCTTTCCTTTCGACCTTACTCTTATTTCCGAACTAAAAAATCTCTGAAACTTGCTGAATCATCAGCTTCATGGATAGTTGCCGCTTATTTTACATATTTTTTTCTTTATGTTACTTTTTGCTGTCACAATTTCAGAGAAATGCCACAAAGAAATTCAAATCAATGAAACGAGAAAACTGACAAAAGGCTTTAAACTGAACTATGGATTCCGGATCAGGATTTATTTCCTGGTGAGACGAAAAATGTGTTGTTTTTTATATATATATATATAAAAATTAGAAAATATTCAACCTGCGTACCATCAAAAGACAATCAAATTTTCATAACCTCGCACCAGACTATATTTAAACTACATTATAGTGTCTGGGTAGCATACCTCCAAGCGTGAGTGGATAGTTAATACTATATAAATTTCTGATATTAGCGTCTTTCCCACCTTTTCAGAAAAACAAATCAAGAATGTTGTGAAGAAGTTTAGGCAAAATGCCTAGTTTTCTGCTGAGAAATTTGCAGTGGGATAGCCTCTGGACAACTTTGATTCTGCGATGAAACCAATTTTATAATCTTTGTGTGAATCTGTCCAAAGAAGATGCAACATGGCTACTTTCCTGCCGGGAATTTAACAGTAAGAGCGACGGGGGACGCTGTTATGCTGTGATATGTTATACCTCCAATACAAATTTTGAGAACCTTTGCATAATTATGCTTTGAACAAGGGAAAACAAACATGCGTCACTACATGTATATGAGGAGAGGAGTGTTGTAGTAGGTCAGATGCCCATTTTATGCCTCCAATAAAAGTGACTTGTGCAATTTCGGGTAAAACCAAGTTATCTGATAGAAATTGCATTTCAGAATTCTACACACATTGAAAATTAAGCTTTTTTAGATATATGTTGCATAAACTGCACAGAAGTAATTTTCGTTCGTTTTAAGTTTTAACTTTACTCTTCACCTTCAGCAGAAAAACTTATCTCTTTAAAATTAATTTTTCGATCAAACCAATTTTAAATCATTTGATGACAATATGCTTCAGGCATTCATCTACCTTACCCAATATACTAACATATGCCGCAGCTTAAGGGTCGCTAAGCTTTTGGGGCCTACCTAAAGTCTTTGAATAAAATAAACCACTTCGATGAGCAAAACATAATAAAATAAATTTGTTCCACTTAGCGTTATATTGAATATGCTTACTTCTCCCTGAACTTGACCTGTATTTTTTTAATCGAACACCGAATGTTTTTTTTTTTTTTAATTATGTATGATACTGTTGTTGAATAAAAATGGCAATCTAATGGATAGTTCTTATAATTCCAAAACATATAAAAATAATACGGTCTCTTAATATTATTTGTACCTGGTTATAGATACCATCACCAAAACACCATACATACAGGGCGTACCTACCATATACACACCATACCTAAACTATGATACGATATTGTTCTTGGAAGAAAATCAAAATCTATTAAGTAGTTTCTTTAATTCCCAAATATATAAAATTAATACGGCCACCGAATATGATATGTAACTAGTTGTACATACCTTCACCAAAATATACAAATTTCATACATGAACACAGGTCTCATTAATATAACTGAAACTAACTAAAAAACTTATAGCAGCACAGGCGAACTAAATGTTACAATGTTTGCGCTACTTTTTGCTAACACTTTGGCACAGTTCCAAGTATCCCTTAGCTTGGCGTAATACCCCATGCGTTTTGATGAGCTCTTTATTAAGAGCATTGTCGATCTTTTCTTTGCGCTCATTAGAAGCTCGAAGTTTCTCTGCCGTAATTCCCAAAGCTTTCTTTGCCTTCTGATACTTCACCGAGAGGGTAAGACAATTTTTACATGAAGAACCGACACCTAGAAACAAAAAGGGACATTATTTTGATATTTTCAACCCCTTAGCGTCACCCATATAAATGGAGAGGGAGTAGCTGTGAACATATGTAAATTTAATGAAGAGAAAATACAACCATTAGTAAGTTGCACAGTAAAACATTTTGCAGGCTCAACTTAGTACAAATGATTATTCCAAACATTTGTTCATGGCTCCAGTTTACCACCTAATCAGGTGGTAAACTCCATCTAAGGCTAAATACGAATGTGAGACCAATAGAAGACAAGTACCGCGAGGGAAAGTTGAAAAGAACTGTGAAGAGAGTTAAGCGTTGCGTGAAATCCTCCTGGGGTTTAAAAGGGAAGGACTTTCGAAGTTCGAGCCATCTTCGGGATCATCGTTGCGGGTAGCGAGTGCTGATGTGATCGCTGAGGGCAGCCACGGCTGTTCTCTGGTCATGTTGGTCATCTACGTTGCTCACGGCGTGTATTCCCGGATGGATTCGTAATCCGCACGCGGCTGGAACGGTGTCAAAGGACCCAGTGCTTTTGCTGCTTCGGCTTCAAGACACAAGTGAGCATTCAAAAATAAAATAAAAAATAAGCAAAGATTTGAGCAAATCGAAGTTCAAGCATGCACACTTCTATGACGAAAATTTTGCTTTCGCCAGACTCCAAAGATTCAGAAAGCTGCATTTTTTCCCCCATCAGTTTTACATAATTTCGTACTGTTAAGTAAACCATTTTCTTATAGGAGGAAGGTGCAGATCTTGGTCTGATAAACAGGTTTGTAAGTTATCTATGTAGAAGGTCATTAAAGTAATATTTGATGAAGTTTCTTCTTCGCTACATCGAGTGTCTTGTAGTGCACCACAAGGTTCGGTCTTTGGTCCACATCTCTACCTGGTTTTTGTAGAAACTATTGGGTTTTGTCTCCCGAATTCAGTAACGACACTGCGGTAATGTTTCTATGTGTCGTTGCGGTATCGTGTCGAATGTTAATAGTGTGTTGAGAATTTTCTATGTTTTTACTAGCTAATGTCTATTTTTTACTAACTAATTTTGCATTGTATTCAACAGAAAGCAAACCCTATGATATTGATGGTAATATTACGTTTGAAGATAAACCTGCTTTGCAAGCCCAGGATAATAATGATCCGTTATTTGGGTTTTTACGTTAACTGTGATCTCTCATGGAAACGCCACAGTGATATTGTTGCAGCAAAGGTTGTCCCGGGCCTTGATGCGGTTTGACGATTTAAGAATATTTACCTCCAAGGGTAATATTGTATTTATGCCATACTCTGATTCACCTCTATGGTTCATGCATGTCATGACCAAGGAATTTTTACACAAATTTGAGAAGGACTCAGATTCTTCAGAACAAAACAGTAGGTCTTATTGAATGATACATGGAAGGCGTAGGTAACACTTCAAATTACTGCAGCATATTAGAAATGCTCAATGTAGGACAATTACGCGACTACCAGTTAGGAGTTTTTCCTTACCGATGTTGGAATTCTATAAGTCTTGATGTCCTTCGTGTTTATTCTAGCGATAATATATGTCCTATATTCATGGAACTCACCATGCTGATGATTTTGTTGCCCAATATACATGTGGAACCAGGGCCTCTTCCCATGACAGATTCTCAGGGCCATTCATGAAGCTCCATTCCAGAGAGCCCTCGAGCGGCCGAGGCCCGTGGGTTGTTTAAAAGCAAATTGAGACTATATTTACTGGGATGGATTCATAGTTTTTAATTCTTTATTGCTATTATTATTGTTTCAGCTATTATTGTAATTGTAGAATGGCTAATGAGAGGTCGGTAATAGTTTGTATTTTGGTTATTTTATCTGTTAAATTTTTTGCGATATCTTATGGTTAGTTTTCTCCTTCTTTGATTAATTATTAATCTGTAAAATGTATTTCAGTACAAATAAATCTGGTTTAAAATATATGTAGCCACCTTATCGCAAGTCTTTTTTATCCTTTTCTAGGAGGCGGCTAATAGTAGTATAGATGTTTTGTTTTTTGTCAATAATAAGTTGTACGTCAGCTAGAGTTTGAACACAGCCAATTCGAGGATAAAATTTAATTAATGTCAAACTTTCTGTTTCAATTATTGGGATAATTATTATGACTAATTAAGCAAGCTTAGCCAATTCATCTAGAGTCATAAAAGCAAGACAAATAACCTGAACACCAAATTGCCTGCGCCCAACATAGTTACCCAAGCTACGCAAGTGGCAGTGGTACTATGTATCCTCACGGATAAGGATTCTACTTTATATAGATATTTTCTTGCAAGAATCCGATAACTTTGCGGAAACACAGGCAGCACAAAAGCGCTGCCTAAGTAAAGATCGATGTGGGCACAATGTATTATTTGTTTCTTGATACTTTTTTTTTTGCAAAAAGGCATGACTTTTGGCAACCTTCTTTGGCCCGTGAAACAAAACCTAACAATATAAATTACTAATTTTACTTATTATAAGACAGGAATCCCATCAGCTCTCAAAGCTCATTGCGCTCAGAAGTTGACATAAGTCCATCTTTGGTAATGAAAGTGACAACGTGTAACCATGAGGACTCCCATTTTCTTCTATGTCGGCAAATGCCACATAGGGGCACTGGGTTTACCTCAATTGCGATTAACCCTATATTTACTCAACCGCCAGGGCTCTTTTACTTAGAGGGCAGTGGCAAGCAGGTAGACGTTTTCTTTGTAAAAAGGCTTCTCACATCATTAGGTAAATATGGCAAGACTTTTAGCGCTTCAGCATCAATAATTTTTAAGGTCCAAGTTTCACTAGCGTACAACAGCTTAACATCGAACCACAGCTCCAAAAATCTAACGCTTGATGCAAAGATAAATTTAGTGTCTGCCAGAAATTGCTCAGATGGATAGAAAGTGACTATCTTAACTTTTTTTTTTTTTAGTGTAGCTAAAGAAAGTGAGATCGAACAATATTTTGTGTAGAGCTTATTATTTCATATAAAGCCACTCAAAAAGTTTGCAGCATCCACGTTTCAGAGCTGTGCGTGACCACTGTCATTAATATCGCTTCTAATATCCTAATCTTACTTTGAAATCTTATCTTCTTAATTTATTTTATTAATTGCAAGAAAACTCGCTTTATTAAAACAGGAAAATTTGTTTTATTAATTGCAAGAATCTAGTGTCTTTACTAGTAAAGGAATAGTAGTACACAGCAAAACCTCCTCATCAACGTTTATTCCTAACTTAATGTCTTCTTAACATTAGTTTTTTAACCATTTTTCGCACCCTGCACCTCAAAACGTGGGAAAATTAATTCATGTTTGGGAACTTCATCAACAGAATAAACTGATAATTTAAGTCTACGAGAATGATACCTTCCTATTTTGTACCCGTGACCTCTTCTATACGAAGTTCTGTACGAGACCCGAATGGACGTCTTGCAACAGATCCAGAAGATGTGAGCAAAGAAGATGTACCGCTACTAAACCTTCCAATCAACATAGACCCTCCGGATACCACAGAGATTTGTATGACGGCAAAACAATTGAAAAATGGACGATCCCCAGGTGAAGACAGAATCACAGCAGAAATGCTAAAGACAACTGTCATTCCTTGCATGACCTTGTGGATCAAATTCTTCAAGACAGTGTGGGAGTCGGAAAAGTGCCTAAAGATTGGACTAGAAGCATCCTGTCGAAAATTTTCAAAAAAGAAGATGCCACTAAGTGTGAAAACTGGCATCATATCTGCCCACTTTCAATCCCAGGAAAGTTGTTCGCTCTCACTATCCTCAACAGAGTAAAACCACATCTTGACAGACAACTACGCGAGCAGCAATACGGCTTCCGTCCAAACCGCTCCTGTACTGACCTTTTATTTGTCCTCAAAATGCTGCTGGAAGAAACCAATGAGGGGAGAAGGAAATTGTACCTTGTTTTCACTGATTATAAGAAAGCTTTTGACTCAGTAGATAGAGCAACACTCTGGAAAATACTCTCACATTACGGCATACCGGAAAAATCATAAAACTTATCATCGTTTTCTATAAAGATGCAGAATGATGTGTACAATCTAGACAAGGAAATACCAAATATTTTAAAATAATGACAGGAGTAAAGCAGGGATGCATCCTCTCCCCCCTGCTGTTCATCCTTGTTGTTGACTACAATTTTTAATATTGATATTGCTGAGCGGGCCAGACTTGGATATCTCAATTTCGTTAACGACATAAGCCTTCTTGAAACTTGCAAACTGAGACTGCAGACCTTTGTAAATAGTGATAGGAAGCAGCAGAACAATATGGACTAGAAACCAACACAAATAAAACAAAACACATGGCTACCAGTGGATTACCTCTTGATGTTAGGTGTGGAAATGACCGAATGGAGCAGGTGGTTGAGTTCAGATACCTGGGCAATACAGTCGAAAACACCGGCTCAAACGCAAGAGAAGTTCAACTTAGGCTGGAACAAGCACACGGTGCGTTTAACCGTCTCAGACGAGTTTGGAAATCTCAAAAACACTCTTTGAGGCTAAAGCTACGACTGTTCCAAAGCAATGTTCTGCCAGTACTACTTTGTGGATCTGAGACCTGACACCTTAATCAGCAACAAGAGAAAAAATACATCCAGAAAACAAATGGAACCCAGAGGATAAGAAATAACACCATCAGGCAACAGGTCCAGCAACCTTTAACAACAGACGTTATTCGTCAACGTAAGTGGCACTATCTTGGGCATGGCATTACGATGGGCAGTAATCGCTTGCCAAATTCTATCCTCTTCTAGCGACCAGAAGGATCAAGAAGACGAGGCCGTCCTAGAAACACCCAAAGAGGTTCATACAAAAGAGACTTGTCAAATATACATGCGTCCCGACAGCCCGAATGGGAAGACGTACTAGCTGCAGCACACCTCCGAGATGACTGGAGACTTTTCGTGAATGCCCTGGGTACCTCTGGAGGCACAGGAGGAACTAAGGTCTAAGTAACCGCTTTAATGTTCCTTGGAACAAAGCCTAACACTTAACTCCTGATTCCATACTGATCAGCTACTAACCATGCTTCCTATTTTTACTTTAACTATATTATTCCCGTGTATAGTACTAATCACTTTAATATACTCACCTAGTATACTTTATGATGATAGATCTTTCATCAGGACTCATCAATTAGCTGAATCAAATACCTATTTATCATCTATAATTATCAGTGCCAAAAGGACCTGATGATTCAGTAATTTCAACATTTTAATCTAAGCTTGAAAATTTTGTCAACGTATCCTCTCACTTTCCTAAGACCACAGTTGTCTTCTCTTGAGACTTCATGTACAAGATCTTCTAGTCTAGTAAGCATCATCATGCTAACCAATTTGTTTACAACGAAAATCAAACTAATGCCTCTATAATTACTAAATTCACTCTATCAGCCCTTCTTACTTTAATTTAAGTTTATTTAATTTAATTTTAATTTGAGTTTAATTTAAGCTTTCTGAAAATTACTATCAATCAAAAATCATACTCATGACATTCAGTACTTTATCGCTAACTTCTTAACCGCATATGTCAGAAATTCATAGTCAAAGAATCAATTTGCGCTCGTGACTACACATCATACTAATCGTAAATAAAAACAGCTTTCTACGAAAACTTGTCTTTCTGAGTCACTTTGTATGTTATGTGTTCGAGATCCGATAATCTGAATCATAGGAAACAACAAAAAAGGCTGTTTACATACCTTTATCATTCGGCGACTTATCGGAGTGTCCTAAGCTTGAAAATCGACTGGTTGGGTCTGATTCAATCCCTAAATCTGGAGATTTCACTTCAGGTGGAGATGCAGATATCTCTTCATTTGCCACATGTATAACAGGGGGGATGAAACCCTTGAAGGACTAAAAAAAGATCAAAAGAAATTAACGTTCGCACATAGCTGTAAAGTTTGCTGACTCTATACTATGCATATGTATGTCAATTAACACTTCAGATGCGTTTCTTTAAATGAGAGCGAGAGACAAAGAGAAGGGAGGGGGTTAAGTGGGAGGGGTGAAGAGGAGAAATGATATAGAGAGAGGGAAATAGTTTAAATATTAATGACGTATGAATAATTCTATCAAAAAAATGTAAAGTTTAATCAAAGTTTATATGTCCGCTTGAAACTTTCATAAACAAAATGTAGAATGCGAGTAGAGAGGCTATGCTGAGTTTAGGAGCATATGAACAAGAAAAAACCACAAAACATGTAACTGAAGCTCAATTCTGACTAATGACAGTAAATTTTTAGATGCAAATTCACCGAATTATGTTGTTATGTGAAATATGGCTTGTGTGTCTGATTGAAAGTAATATTCCCTGAAATCGTCCTATCAAATTTTCCATACCTAAAATAGTTATTTTATGTTCTATACATAAGTAAAAGGAGAATACTAAACAAGGGCGTTACCAGGATTTTTGTTTGGGGGGGGGGGGGGGGTATTTTTTCGGAGGTGTTTTAGAAAAAAAAACTTGAAAAAAAAACGAAACAAAAAGTTGTTTATATGCATTTTTGTTACGTTTTTACGGTCGGACAAAAATTAGGGGGGAGGGTTCAAACCCAGCAACTCCTCCCTTCCCCCGGATGCGGTATTGATACCAAGAGAGTGCGTTTTGGGAGGGGGGCTCAAAATCGGTAACCTCCCCCCCCCCCCTGATACAGCCTTGATACCAAGAGTACATTTTTACCAGTGCATAAACATAAAATTTTACTCTAACCCAACTCTTCTGGTCGGAGAAACTATTTTTTATTTTGATCTGGGACAGGCATGAACCACATCTTCTCCCACGGGAAGACCTTTCGAAACACGAAAGAGTTCTTTTTTTATGCCTGATTGCTATCAGAATTGTGGGAGCAGAAAACAACATATTTAAAAATTGAAAGTACAAAGTGACTTGCCAAAACTTTTCAGGGGTTTCAAGCTAACTTCTACTAAAAGTGAGCATCATAATAAAGTTCCGGAGCTAAATTTTTCACTTCTTATATTTTCCATGTCCTAATTTTATTTTAATCTAAATTGAAAAGATCACGCAAAACGAAAATACTTTATTGCGAGAAAAAGGGAGTCCCTTTTCATTCAATCTTGGCAATAGCCAAAAACTCAATTTCGATCACTCAAAACGAAAATACTTTATTGCCAGAAATACAGAGTCCTTTTTCATCCAATCTTAGCAATAGCCAAAACTCAATTCCGATCACGCAAAAAGAAAATACTTTATTGCCAGAAATAGGGAGTCCCTTTTCAGCCAATCTTGGCAATAGTCCAAAACTTAATTCCGGAAACGTAAAGCGAAAATACTTTACTGCCAGAAATAGGGAGTCCCTTTTCAGCCAATCTTGGCAATAGCCAAAACTCAATTCCGATCACGCAAAACAAAATACTTTACTGCCAGAAATAGGGAGTCCCTTTTCAGCCAGTCTCGGCAATAACCAAAACTCAATTCCGATCACACAAAACAAAATAATTTATTGCCAGAAATAGGAAGCCCCTTTTCAGCCAATCTTGGTAATAGTCAAAACTCAATTCCGAAAACGTAAAGCGAAAATACTTTACTGCAAGAAATAGGGAGTCCCTTTTCAGCCAATCTTGGCAATAGCCAAAACTCGTTTCCGATCACGCAAAACAAAATGACTTTATTCCAGAAATAGGGAGTCCCTTTTCAGTCAATCTTGGCAATAGCCAAAACTCAATTCCGATCACACAAAACGAAATACTTTATTGCCAGAAATAGGGAGTCCCTTTCAGCCAATCTTGGCAATATCCAAAACTCAATTCCGATCACGCAAAACGAAACTACGTTATTGCCAGAAATAAGGAGCTCCTTTTCAGCCAATCTTGGCAATAGCCAAAGCTAAATTCCGATCACTCAAAACGAAAATACTTTATTGCCAAAAATAAGGAGTCCCTTTTCGGCCAATCTTGTCAAAAATAAAAAAGAAAGTTTTTTTTTAAATGAAAGCAAGGAAAAACGTTAAAACTTAAAACGAACAGAAATTATTCCGTATATGAAAGGGGCTGTCCCCTCCTCTACGCCTGGCTCTTTACGCTAAAGTTTTTTATTGTTAAAAAAAAGTTGTGAGAAAGACAAACTTTAGCGTAAAGATCGAGGCGTAGAGAAGGGGACAGCCCCTTTCATATACGGAATAATTTCTGTTCGTTTTAAGTTTTAACGTCGTTCCTTACTTTTCAGTTTAAAAAAATTGTTTTATTTAATTTTTGAACGTTTTTGAATTAATGCAGGTTTTGATTTTGGCTCACCGTAGGCTACATGAATAATTAAAACAAAATTTCATATTGATTTTACTTTTATTTGGTTAAATGGCTTTCTCGAAACTTGTTTAATTTTATTTACGAACGTTTTTATTAGTAATAAATGTACGTAACTTACGAATTAACTTGCGCAACGAACTTCTATATCCATAAATTTTCAATACGTACATTAGGGTGTTTGCCCCCAATTAAATACCTTGCTCTTTAAGCTAAAGTTCGAATTTTGTTCCAATTCTTTAAAAATTACCCTTTAATCACAAATGCCGTTAATTATAATAAATAGCTCTTATGAAAGTAATAAAAAATCTTTGTCTTAAAGAACGAGGTATTGACTTGGGGGTGAAACCAATCATATACGTAATAATTTCTGTTCGTTTTAAGTTTTGATGTTGCTCCTTACTTTCAGCTGAAAAACTTGTTTGCTTTTTTTATTTAATTTCTGATCTTTTTTTTAAATAATGCTGGGAAATCCGGCACCCCCTTCATAGCAATGTCCATTCCCATATGAAAACTTCCTTCATGGAAAGATCCTCTCACATAACCCCCGACCCCCCCCCCCACTACCAGAAAAAATCTCCCCTGAAAACGTCTGTATACTTCCCAATAACCAATACTATATGTTAACATTGGCTAAAGTTCATAACTTTCAGCCCTCCCCCGGGGACTTTGGGGGATTAAGTGATCCTAAAAGACATAGTTATCATATTTTCGACCATGCTGAACAAAATGGCTATCTCAAAATTTTGATCGGGTGACTTTGGGAAAAAAATGTGTATTGGAGGGGGCCTAGTTGCCTTCTATTTTTTTGGTCACTTAAAAAGGGCACTAGAACTTTTAATTTCCGTTCCAATGAAAAAAAACAAAAAAACACGCATCCATGATCTTTCTTCTGGCAAAAAATACAAAATTTCACATTTTTGTAGATAGGAGCTTGAAACCTCTACAGTAGGATTCTCTGATATGCTGAATATGACGGTGTGATTTTCATTAAGATTTTATAACTTTTAGGGGGTCAATTCCCCCTTTTTCAAAAATCAGCCAAAGTTTCTCAGGTGCGTAACTTTTGATGGGTAGGACTAAACTTGATGAAATTTATATATTTGAAATCAGCACTAAAATCTGATTCTTTTGATGTATCTATTGGTATCAAAATCCCGTTTTCTAGAGTTTACCATTGAGCCGGGTCGCTCCTCACTTACAGTTCGTTACCACGAACTGTTTGATAGCCAAAACTCAATTCCGATCACGCAAAACGAAAAATCTTTATTGCCAGAAATAGGGAGTCCCTTTTCAGCCAATCTTGGCAATAGCCAAAACTAAATTCTGATCAATCAAAACGAAAATACTTTATTGCCAGAAAACAGCCAAGCTTGGCAATGGCCAAAACTCAATGCCGATCACGTAAACCGAGAATACTTCACTGCCAGAAATAGGGAGTCCCTTTTCAGCCAATCTTGGCAATAGCCAAAACTCAATTACGATCACGTAAAACGAAAATACTTTACTGCCAGAAATAGGGAGTCCCTTTTCAGCCAATCTTGGCAATAGCTTAAACTCAATGCCGATCACGTAAAACGAGAATACTTTACTGCCAGAAATAGGGAGTCCCTTTTCAGCCAATCTTGGCAATAGCCAAAACTCAATTCCGATCACGTAAAACGAAAATACTTTACTGCCAGAAATAGGGAGTCCCTTTTCAGCCAACTTTGGCAATAGCCAAAACTCAATTCCTGATTCGCCAAAGGCGTTTATGCTTGTCTTACACATACCTTTCAACATTTTTCTTTAAAATACGCGCCGTAGTTCGTTAACAGAAACAAAATGTCTCGGACTTGAAATGGCACTAAAAGCGGCACTTTTGGTGCCATGTCTCAAGTGGAAAAGCTGGGACTAGTGGGCTACCAGAACTCTTTAGAGTGATGTTTAATTGCTCATTTGAAAACTTTTGCTCATATTTAAGTACTTTTTTTTACATCAATTCTACCATTCGTAAGTGAGATATAGCACTGAAAACAACACTGTTGGTGCCACTTCTTAAGTGGAAAATTTTGGAAGCATAAAACGGCCTAATTGTAATAATTATGGCCCAAAACCCTTAACTGGAGGTTTGCAAGAACACCTCCCGCAAATGCCTCCTCCAGCCCCCTTAATAAGCTACACAATTAAAGTTCTACAAACACCAATCTATTTAATTACATTATTGGAGGCGTAGTTCTGTTAGTACAGCGCTGGACTTCAAAAAAATAATCATGCGTTCGATTTCAGCTTGGATTTTTTTTTTTCAATCATGGTCTGTCCCTTCTTATGATTACTGTTCCGATAATCCACTATTTTTGCAAATGTGATGCACTCATTTTTGAAAGCATATCCCAGGAAGGCTCATTTAAAACCTATTACTCATATCTACGTGCTTTTTATCAATTTTACCATCCAAAAGTGCCGTATAGCACTAAAACGGCACTTTTGGTACCACTTCTTAAGTGGAAGAGTTTGGAAGTATAAAACGGTACCATTGCAATAATTATGGTCCAAACCCCTTAACTGGAGGTTTATAAGAACCCCTCACACATACTCCCCCTATACCCTCTTAGTAAGTTGATTGAGTAAGTGATTTATAAACCCCTGTCTTCATTATGGCTTTTTCACGTGAAGTCGGCTGAGTGAGAGCCTTTTCTTCATCGAAAAACAAAAGTTCCTGAAAAACATATAGTGTTTTGTGAAGTATTGGTAATGAACTTTATGTTATAGACTAAAAGTTTTTCGTAGCTGTCAAGGTTTTTGCAGTGTTTTCTAGAGGTGTCTTGTCTCCCATAGATTGGTGATAATTAGAAAGTATATTAAAAAAAATTTTCAACTGAAACTAAGGAGTGACATTAAAACTTAAAACAAACATACATTATTCCGTATAAATAGAAAAGATCATGGCAGCGTTGTTTCTACATTAAATTTAATAAAAAAAAAAACGAAGATTAATTTAAAAAAAAAATAAAGTTTTTCCGAGGGAAGTAAAGAGCGAAGTTGAAACTTAAAACGGATAAAAACTATTACTTCACAGCCTATCTAATATATATATAAAAAAAATTAGTACAAATAAACCAACTTATTATGTTTCCCTACGCTTTTAGGATTATAGAAAACTAACGCATTACTGAAAACACAAAATAATATAAGAGTTTTGGTACAGTAAAAGCAAACCAACTAAGGACACTTTTAACAGAATAAAAATATTATTAATCCCTTTTAGGATAAAGCAACAATCCATTTTAGGATTGTTGCTTCATTTTTTATTCGTTTAATTTGGTATCACTTATTCACAATGGCTCATTTCAATGACTGGCTCTCGTTTTGGTTCTGAAAAGGAAATGTCATGATTAGTTTGTACACAAGTTTGAAGTAAAGCCATCTTGACAGTATTAGGACTATAGGCTGGCTTTAGAATTTGCATCATAGCTTGAAATTCACTGTTGTATAGAGAATAATAATCGGATTTCCAGAGTTGATATTCTGTCTTATTTGATCTTCATTTCAAGTAATACTAAAGCATATTTCTTACAATTTAAGACTGTATATTACTCACTAAGACTGTATATTACCCCCGTATTGGGTGCCAACATGCGCATAAGGTCTTAGGTTCAACTCTTTATGATGCCCAGTCTAAAGGTTATGAATTACATATTTTCGCTTTGGATGTGTCTAAAGCCTTCAATAGTATTTGCCATGCCCAAATGTGCCATTCTTTGTCAGAGTTTGGAGTGAACCCTTCTGTCACACATGTACTAAAATTTTGGTATAGCAATTCGTTTCTTCGTTTAAAATCTGGTACAGGGTACTGCGGTAATATACCAGTTCAATCTGGAGTACGACAGGTTGGAGTGCCATCACCTTATCTATTTAATGCTTGCATTCATAATGTGTTATTAGGAATCAAGCCTTCGTATTTTTATAATTTATCTGATGTGTCTTATATTACTTAAGCGGACGACCTGCTAGTTTTAAGCCGAACCGATTCTATTTTGGCCTTATCTGTGCAACGTACTTCTATGATGTTTTGGGATGTTGGTCTGTTTTTGAATGTTGACAAATGCGAATATTTAGTTTTCAATCACAAATCATCAACTCATAATTTGTCCTGTAGATCCTCAGTAATTTGCAATGTTACGAGTTTACGATGGTTAGGAATTAGTATTTGTTCTACACTCACTTTTTTGCGACTTCAAGTTCTGAGAGATGTTAAAAAAAAGTTGAAGATCGGATATGCAAAAATTGTACCTAACCGTGGAAAATATCACGCCGAGCTTTAGCTAAAATGTATTCCACATATTCTGATCATTCTGTCTTGTTTTTAAGTGGAATGTATTCGTTATTGAATAAGAATGATTTGCGCCAGATCCGTATCGCTTATTTTAGATATTGCAATTTTTTAATGTACTTCCCCACTTCATATCGTAATAGACGCATTATTGAGAAGTATGGTGCTACCGACATTATCCAATCGTTTGAATTGCTTAGTAATAATTTAACAAGACATGCCTTTGGGTCCCTAGGCCCAAACTATAATATTATCCATGTGTTTTTGTCAGTGATTAAGGTTTAAGTTATCTTTGTTTCTGTGTATTTGATTTTTCTTCCTTTTTAGTGTACTTACTCCGCTTGTTTTGTATAAAAGTAGGTTATAAATAAATTATTACTATTGGTATTATAGCTAGAGAGACCAAAATGCTACCTGATAAATCAATCCAATAATTCTGTATGCTATTCAATCACTTCGCAGGTATTAAAAAAAATGTTTAATTTTACGCTTATTTTTTTAAGATGATTTTGATTGTATACTGAAAGTTACACACTTTTGACTCCCAAATCAATATTCCTGTTTTTTATACTTGACCTTCGTGTTTTTAGTAAAGCGCTAGTTTTCTATAATCCTAAAAGTACAGGGAAACATAATTAGTTTGTTTATTTGTACTAGTTTTATTGATATATATTAGATAGGCTATGAAGTAATAATTTTTGTCCGTTTTAAGTTTCAACTTAGCTCTTTATTTCCCTCAGAAAAACTTTGTTTTTTAAAATTAATAACTATAAGCGAGCATTACATAAACAGAGATAGGAAGGTGAAAATCTTCAACAAATACACATTCAAATTTATTTTTGGACGGGGGGGGGGGGAGGTGGGGGGCACAAAATTCTACGTGTTGGGAAGTCACAATTTTAAACGAAACCTAAAGGAGAGGCAGATGTCACATAATAATACGGAGCAAATCAGGAAACATTAATATTTCAGTTGGAGTCAATTCGGAATAAGTGACATCATCAAAGTGCAAAATTTCCTAATATACATACATTTTCCACGATCAGTGTTACAATTTTGGATTTTTTTTTAATTTGATTTTTTCTAAAACTTCGGGTCTTTAACCCTTATATATAAGTTCGTCAAACCAAAACCAGAGATATGACTGTCAACTGAGACTAGAGTTTATGAGAAGTATATTCTGATGAATAAGGAACAAGTAAATTAAGGGGTCTTACAAGGCTTGTAATATCTTGTATATCATCCAATGTTGCCTCTGAAAGTTCAGAAACTTCCGATAGCTGACGGACAACTTTTTCTTTGTTTTCCAGGACATCTTCATACGCTGACAATGTTGAATGACTTGATGGTTCTTGGATCGCTGACTGATGATCTTGACCAACAAAAAGAAAATATTAAACCAAAATCAGCTAAACAAACCATCAATAACACAGGGCACCAATTGATAGGGGGGAATTCCCCCCCACCGAGATTTCAAAAATTAATTTTGTGCAGTATTTTCCTTGAAAACAGCAAACGAAAAAATTGTCCAATTTAGATTTTGAAAAGTATTTTTTTTTGTATCTGCATAAAAAATTCTTCGTCCTCCTAGATTTTCATGAATTTTTCCTCTCAATAACTCACAATTATATGGAAAAAAAATCATTAAAAACAGTAATGTCTCCACAACACGATCTGAGACTTGATTGATTACTTAAGGATATAACACTTACCTCAGCAATTAAAGAATTACCAACTGAAATAAACGGCTACTCATTAAGAATAGGGTCTCCAGCTAATATTTATTTTTGTATTTTCTTAGAGGAATATGAAAAAAGAGATATTTTCAAAGCCAGGGGGAAGATATTTTAGATTTCTTTGGTTTAAAAAAATTAAAATACAAAACAATATCTAAGAGGAGGGGGTCGTCCACCCCCTTCAAAGGCACCCCTCTGGCTGGTTATCTTGTTTTATCATATTAGTGTATTTTTTTTTCATCCCATTCCAGGGGTAGCTATTAAGCTGATGTTGCCATTTTTTGGATATAATTAACAACATTAATTATGATTTCTAAAAGTCAGAATAAAATTTGTGCTTTGCTGAAGAAATTCGTCTAAATGTTTTCATTTTTATAACTAAGAAATCAAAAATTAATTAAGATTTTAAGGAATAAATATCAGTACATTTATATTAAACTGGCGATGCACATTTTTTTCCAGTTAATTCATTTGAATTTTATTTTTAGTAGAGCACAAATTCTATTCTGCGTTTTACAAATCATAGGGGTTTTGAACCCTACTCGTATTAATTTCTGCTCGTTTTGAGTTTGACTCGTTATCTAACTAAAAAAAAAACACGTTTTTTTAACTGAAAGTAAGGAGCGACATTAAAACTTGAAACGAACAGAAATTATTCCGTATATGAAAGGGGCTGTCCCCTCCTCAACGCCTCGCTCTTTACGCTAAAGTTTGACTACTGTCTCACAACTATATCGTTGTGAAACAATAATCAAACTTTAGCGTAAAGAGCGAGGCGTTGAGGAGGGGACACCCCTTTCATATACGGAATAATTTCTGTTCGTTTTCAGTTTTAATGTCGCTCCTTACTTTCAATAAAAAAAACTTGTTTTTTTAGTTAATTTCTGAACATTTTTGAATTAATGCAGCTTTGATTTTGACTCACCGTACATGATTCGCATATCAATTTTCCTTTTTTGGCTAATTGGCTTTCTCGAAATTTTGTTCTGACGTAACTTACAAGTTAACTTACGTAACGAATTTCCATATTCGTGTGTTTTGATTACGTATATTAGGGAGTTCGCTCCCTAGTCAATACCTCGCTCTTTACGCTAAAGTTCGAATTTTGTTCGAATCACAAGCCCCTGAATCACAAAGGCCGGTTAATTAGAATAAATAGCTCTTTTGAAAGTACTAAAAAACTTTAGCGCAAAGAGCGAGGTATTGACTAGGGGGCGAACCCTCTCATATACGTAATTTCTGTTTGTTTTAAGTTTTAATGTTGCTCGTTATTTTCAGTTGAAAAAAACTTGTTTTTTTATTTAATTTCTGATCTTTTTTTAAATAATGCTGGGAAATCTGGCGCCCCCTTCATAAGAATGTTCCTTCTCCCAGGGAAATGTCCTCCATGGAAAGATCCTCCCTCGTAACCCCTACTCCGACCCCGACCCCCCACTGGAGAATAATTCCTCCTGAAAACACCGGCATACTTCCCAATAACCGATACTATATGTAAACAATGGGCCAAGTTTACAACTCGCAGCTCTTCCCCCGGGACCAGCGGGGAAGCAAGTCATCTTCAAAGACATATTGGTTAGATTTTTTACTATTTTGAGCAAATTGGCCACTTAAAAATTTTGACTGGCAGACTTCGAGAAAAAAATGACTACTGAAGGAGGCCAAGTTGCCCTCCAATTTTTTTGGTCGCTTAAAAGGGTTGCAGAGCGTTTAATTGCCACTCGAATGAACTCTCTCACAATATTCTAAGATTACTGGATGAATGCGATCACCCCTGGGAAAATCAAAAACAAACAAACAAACAAAAAAAAAAACAAATAAAAACGCACCCATGATCTTTCATCTGGCAAAAATACAGAATTTCACATTTTTACAGAGAAGAGCTTGAAACTTCTGTAGTAGGATTCTTTAATACGCTGAATTTGATGGTTTGAGCCCCGTTAAAGTTATATTACTCTTAAAGGTTGTTTCCCCCTTTTTACAAAAATAAGGCAAATATTCTCAGGCGCGTAGCTTTTGATGGGTAAGGTTAACCTTGATGAAACATATATTTGAAATCAGCATAAAAATCTGATTCTTTTGACGTATCTATTGGCTTCAAAATCCTGTTTTTTAGAGTTTCAGTTACTATTGAGCCTGGTCGCTCCTTACTTACAGTTCGTTACCACGAACTGTTTGATTTATTTTTGTTCGTTTTGGGTTTCATTTGTTTATTGGTACTGATTGTGGTAGTTGTATGCTTGGTAGATTGTTTGATTATATTTTCGTTCATTTTTGGTTTGATGGAGTTCTTTACTTTTTGTTGAAAAACTTTTTTTGTGCAAAAAGTTTTTTTAATTAATATTATTTCAAAAACCTAGAGACAAGTAGAGAAGAGTGACAATGCCCAGTACAAAATTGTTAAATTTTAATCAACCATGTTCGTTTTTAAACAGTTACTTCTCCATATGTCTACAACCACTGTCTACAACCACTGTCTACAACCTACAACTTCTCCGTATGTCTACAACCACTGTCTACAACCTACAACTTCTCCATATGTCTACAACCACTGTCTACAACCTACAACTTCTCCATATGTCTACAACCACTGTCTACAACCACTGTCTACAACCTACAACTTCTCCATATGTCTACAACCACACCATGTCTACTAACCACTCGGGAAGCGGATGCTATACTCTTTCTTAGGGGAAGAAGGAGCGTCGGAACATAAGAAATCACATTTTTTAGGCCGTTACTTTTCAATTCGTTTGTAAAAGAGGATCCTTCGGATCAATATCGCAGGTGGGGGGAGGGAGTTACCCACTTTCTAGTCCCTCTGTGTAAAGGTATGAACTTCATCATATCATTATTTGGGCTACATGAGAAGAAAGTGATTCAAGTACTTAGCTTTAGGCTCTTATTCCTCACCAAAGAACATATTTTGCTTTACAAATTAATAAATTTCTTATATCGAACGCCAAAGTACAAAATAAGGAATAGACATTATTACAATAAAATATAACCTGACGTACTTCGTCCTATGAACTGATAGACACACGTCCAAGTCTTAGAGGTAGGGGTATCAGTGAAGCTATTTTAAGGAGAAAAGTCAATAGACAAAACAAGAGTGAACCTTGCACCGTTTTTTTTTTTTTATGCATGGGAGTTTCAAACCGCATTTCAGGGGAGGGTTCATCTGTGAGATTCGGCAATTTTTGCTTGACAAAAATGAAAAAATAAAGTTCCTGTAGTCATGATTCCCTTCATATGAAGTCTCGAAGATTTACATTACCTTACATGAAAGTTGATGACAGGGTAACATTAATTAATGTTGCACAGGGTATACATCTTCGTAAAATCGCACCGTAAGCGTGATTTGAATAAATGTTGAGATAATTCAGAGATTGAAAACCGAAAGAAATGACTTTTCTGTTCTTAACAATATGATCTATGAAATAAAGAAGAGAAAATATGATAAATGAAAAAACAGAAATCAAAAAGCAGAGAAGTATTAACAATATCATGAACTCATGGATCAGATAGAAAAGTTTTTTTTAGATAATTTAAAGCCACTGAGGATAGGTTAAGAGTTTTCAGGATGGAGGGGGGATTGCATATAAGCATCTTAACAATCATACTCAAAATGATCGTATGAATGATAACTCATACCCTGCTCTGATCAGAGTCTCATGAGTTAATCCGATTATATTATCTACAAACTCGAGAAACAAAGGAACTGACGTTCAAAATTACTCGATATAATTAAAAATTAACGAAGAGATATCCATATTTTGTCAAGTGTCATAATTACGAAATTTCAACATAACCTACTTTCAAGCTGAAATATATGGACTGATCAAACTTACTCGATTACTCCTAAACTTACCAGACTTACCTTTTAAAGTTGTTCCGCACTTCGAGCTGATACTCCCTTTAGCGCCAATCAGAAAACTAGCTGGTCTACCCAGAGCCGTATCTGCAAGACAATTTTCATCACATTGATCACCAGTCTCCATAAAATTCTGATGCGTTGATTCAAAATCAGTAATGCATTCTTCCGCATTTTCTAGCTGACTTCGAATGTGATTTAGTTGGTCATTCCTTTGACCTACTTCATTTCGAAGAGTTTCGATAGTTGCATTCTTTGTTGTAATTTCCTGATGTTTCTGATCCAGCTGATTTAGTATAAAATCCTTTTCAGTTGATAACTCTTCTAGCAATTTCTCTAAGCTTTTCACTTTACTTTGTAAATCTTTTGAATTTTCCATTTTCGCCACTATAAACTTATAACTGTCAATCTCTTTCTGGAGAGACATCACGAGAGAGTTGGCTTTTTCAACCCTTATTTGAAGTTCTTCCACTTCCTTTTTCAATTCAAAATTCTCTTTTTCCGTGTTTTTCCAAACAAGGTTACGTCTTTCACCTAATTCACTGGAAGCTTTCAAGTTCTCAATCAGATTCTGTAAACTCTGTTTTTCTGTTTCCAGCTCGGTAACTCTCAAAGTATACTCCTTCAGAGCGAATTCCTTTTCTTTAATAACAAATCCAAGGCGAGAAATCTCATTATCCTTCTCTGATAGTCTCGCCTCTTTTCTCACCAAGCTGTCTTTCATCAATATACCCTTTTCTTGCAAGTCCTTTATTGTACAATTAGCCTTCTTTAACTTTATTTCTAATCTATTTAACGTCTCTGTTTTGCCAGCTGATTTTTCTAACTCCTCAAAGTCGTGATTCTGGAGTGCTTTCTGTAAGTGATTGCTCTGCACTTTTACCTTATTTAATACAATCCTATAGTCCTTTAATAAACCACTGATTTGTTCATTGCTTGATTTACCCTTACTGATATCACCATCAACTTTGTGACTTTCATTTTCAATTGTAACCTAAAAATTAAATTTAAATCATTTAATTTTTAATTAATTATGTTACAAATATTTTGAACCTCTTTACAAAAAAAAATACACACAAATGATGGAAGAGGAGTAAATAAAGAAAAAGAAAGAACGCATACGATCAATAGAAAAGATGTAAAATCAAATTATGAAAATTTTGTAATAACTATTTTGAACCTCTTTACAAAAAAAAAATAGACACAAATGATGGTAGAGGAGAAATAAAGAAAAAGAAAGAACGCATACGATCAATAGAAAAGATGTAAAATCAAATTATGAAAATTTTGTAATAACTATTTTGAACCTCTTTACAAAAAAAAATAGACACAAATGATGGAAGAGGAGTAAATAAAGAAAAAGAAAGAACGCATACGATCAATAGAAAAGATGTAAAATCAAATTATGAAAATTTTGTAATAACTATTTTGAACCTCTTTACAAAAAAAAAATAGACACAAATGATGGTAGAGGAGAAATAAAGAAAAAGAAAGAACGCATACGATCAATAGAAAACATGTAAAATCAAATTATGAAAATATTGTTATAAGCATTTTGAACCTCTTTACAAAAAAAATACACACAAATGATGGTTTGAGGAGTAAATAAGGAAAAAGAAAGAACGCATACTATCAATAGAAAAGATGTAAATCAAACTATAAAAAAATTTTTATAATTATTTTGAACCTCTTTACAAAAAAATACACACAAATGATGGTAGAGGAGTAAATAAAGAAAAAGAAAGAACGCATACGATCAATGGAAAACATGTAAAATCAAATTATGAAAAAGAAATTTTGCCAATTATGTAATGTCATAAAGAAAGAAAAACGAGCAAAAATGGGGTTTTTATAGGCCAAATGACGATACTGAAAATCGCTTTGTTTTTTCAGTATCGTCATTTGGCCTATAAAAACCCCATTTTTGCTCGTTTTTCTTTCTTTATGTGATGTCAGGCCAATGTGGTTTAAGAAATTATCTTTATTATGTAATGTAAATTTTAAGAAGAAAAACTTATCTAAGGTTTATTTCCCTTCCGAAACAAAAGATTCTGCGAAAACTCTACGACTGTATTCTTGACTGAAAGGACAAGATTCTTATGTCCTTCGGTGTCCTTGCTTTAGATATACCACTCAACAAGCCAGAATTCCCATATTATTTTAATTTTTTCTTAGAGAATGATATGAAATGGCTTGAAAAAAAATGAAAATTTTTGTATTTAGTATGTTTTCATGCTTTTTCATGAAATTCTAAATGTAAAAAAAGATCGAGTTGAAAAATGCTATTCAGTAGACGTATAAAGAAGAATTTCAGCAATTAAATGACAGCCAAATTCCTGCATTACGATGAAACATTAAAACCGATGAACTGCAGAAAAATAATGTACCCAAAATTTGAGCAGAAAACATAAACTTTAAGGAAAAAATTACATATTATACAAACAAAAATACAACCTAGGAATAAAAATATAATAAAAATAAAACAAAACCAATGCTATTTAGATAAAAACTCAATTCAATGCAAACATTTTCTATGCTTTTGGGAACTTATCAATACTTCATTTATTTTCAGTATCACCAAAATTCTCTCTATTTCTTAAAGATTTAAGCATTTGTTACCCATAATGGTGAGGCCAGTAAAACTTTACAACATCTGTAGAATTACCTACGAATTCTAAGGCGTTCCGTAATGTTAAAAAACATTCAAACTGTCAATAAAATTATATGCATAAATATTTGAAAATATAAACACATGGGGCGCAAATATAGTGTTAAAAAGAGAGCGTTGAAAACAGAATGAGAGCTCGACGAAATTTCCTTGGGAAAGAGTGTATAAGATTATAGGGCTCAAATTTCAGGTTTTTTCTGTCAATCGTGTTCTACTATACATGATTTTGAAAATCAGAATATTGAAGAATGATTCAAAATATAGTTGAAAACTAACCATAGTTAACCCCAGATCAAAATACTTTGACTACTTGACACCAAATAAAGCTAGATTAAACGTCTTAAGGCGCATCACCAACCATTTTTTCTTTATGGGTAGAATGCATCTTATGCCATCAATTACAAATTTTGGACTGAATTTAAAAATAATGAACGAGTCTATGGAAATCAAAATATGGCGAAAATAAGGTTACTCATATAGATTTTAGGCATCTCTTAAGGATATTTTTATTCTATATGTGTAATTCCTTACTGCTAAAAGATGTCATTTGCCATGATAAGTCAAATCGTCCATAGCACTGGTCGGTAAGTAAGGAGGAACCCTGTGTCAACCCAAAACCATACTACTTCTAATTTTGAGTCCTAATATGCAAAATTAGTTTAATTTAAAGCCATTATTCAAGGCATAAATTTTGGATAAAAAGGGAAAGCATCCACAGAATTCAGAGTATAGCGTATTTGTACAGGTGGAACCCATGATATAAAATATAGAGTGCTCATAAGTCATAAACCATCCGAGATGGATTATCACGGACCCAATTTGACTTTTTTTCCGGGATCGTATTAAGCCAGTGGCCTTAGACCAGTCGTGATAGAGATCATTCGGACAGAAAAAAGCTATTTACATAGAATCCCAATTTCAAGAGGCCATACTTCCTCGCGTTGACGCATTTGTTCCTAAATATGTATACAATCCGTACACCACGTATGGTTATTACATAACGTTGCTACAGTAATAATAAAGGTTATACAATATTACATAGTTACTCACTAACTATTAGAAGGCAAATCATTGGATCTTTTTAGGGGGGGGGGGCAGTTGAAGCCCCAATACATATTTTAGGCCCAAAATTTTCCGAGTTTTTGTCACAGAAGAATGTAAAAAGGGGATTTACCCCCTAGACCAGTGGTTTCTGAACTTTATTTTACAACGGCTCCCTTAAAAATGTTGGATCATTCGGTGCCTCCCTCCCATTTTGTAAAATAATACACACACAGAAGTGTTTAGCACAACGAAATTTATTAAAACAAACTCTTACAAACAGAGAAAACGAATAACAATTTTGTATTATTGTTTTATAATGAAATGGATGTGCTTGCCTATAATTATCCTAAAGTTTGTCAAATCTCGGTCTCAATGAACCAATGATTTCACGAAGCTCCTTTTCTACAGCCAAACAAATACGATATTTTGACACCGAGATCTTATGAATTTCTTATGAATGCTTTCAGACTCCGAAAAGAAAATGAGATTCCTCTCCTACAATTCCATGCTTATAGCCGATATTCATTTCACGTGTGTGATGTACTTTCATGAGCCAATCAAATTATTCCTAATTTTTGGAGCGGCAAACAACCCTGCCTTAAAAAAACTGTTTGGTTTTAAAATCTTCAGTGGGAACTTTCAAGCGAGCAACAAAAAAGAAAATTTCGATTCAACATGATTGGCTCTTCTGTGTGAAAATTTGAACCAGTAAAAAGTAGGAACAGCTTTGAGCCATGAGATTCTTTACAAGTGCTACCATGGTTTGACTATGCTATTATTACAGTATAATATTCTTCACTAACGCGTACCCTAACTGTTAATTTTTCTGAACTTGGTTCACTATAGAACGTTGGTTGCTCTATATTGCAATCACGCGTATTTTGTAAATTTGAGATCTTCAAAATAATTCGAGAAATAAATTAACAAAGCATCCAAGTGTACAACAAGTAAAATTTTGTTTGCTTTTATGTTATCTTGGGCGCATAAATTTAAAAGCGCAAACATGTCAAACTTATTTTTTCCCCAAATTTGCCTTTCATAGCTTCATTTTCTTATGACTGCTTTCACACCATCTTTTTGAACCAATTGATGCATTTGTGGCCCCAACATACCAAAAAACCGGACTTGTCTATTATCCCGACCACGCTCAATTTCTTGATCTAAGTAAAACTGGTTTCTCTGTCTACATTCGGTTATAATTAGCTTAGCTGGATTGAGATTACCTACTACGTAGTTACATTTTGGTATATTTAATATATAGCCTAGAGTTGGTTAGGTTCGGTATTTCACACAATGCGATCTGGGTTGCCTGCTTTCCATAATTCTCTGTTGTAGTTTCCATAATTTTGTATATTTCGTATATTTCTGTAAATATGTATAGATTTTGGTATATTTCATTATGATCAATTTAACTTCACTTCTTGAGTGTGGTCGGGATAATATACAAGTATCCAAAAACTTAATATTCCTAAAATATCCGCCAAAATGTTCAGTTTAATAATTAAATTACCATTTCTAAACATATTGAGTCCTCACTTTGATTTCCTTTGATACAAATTGCAATTTCCGCTTTGAGTTCCATGTTTCCTCTGAATCGCTTTGATTCTGAATTGCTAACTTGAGATAACCAGCTTTCTCCACATTAGTACAAAAAGGGTAAAACGTGCAAAGGTGTAAGTGACTCCCACATCGTCACACAGCTTTGTAAGTAATCTAACTTTTAATAGACTATTTTTTATGTAGTTGATAGCTTTCGTTACTTTTGTAAAAAACGTCTTTCAGTTTCTCACTTACATATTTTGATACGAAAGCTGCTCTTTGGAGCACAAAATGCGTCCTGAGAGCATCGGTTGTTTTCATTTTAAACAGTGCTAGAAGGCCAGTTTTGTGTTCTGACTTTGCGCCGTCTATACAAAGCCACACGCAATCTTTCCACAATATGCATTTCTCATTAGAAAATTGTCAATTATGTTAAAAATTTCACTGGATGTGCCTTTGCCAGGAATGAGTTTGCCAAAAAATGTACCTTCAGTTATATTATTCCTCGCCCATTCCAACACCCCTCCCCCTTTCCAAAGAAACGTGTCTTCTATATTATACATTGGTAATTATTAATGAAAAAAAAAGTTATTTATAGTCTTCGGTAGGTAATATGTAACTTATTAAATTGCTGTTCCAGGAATGGTTTAAAATCCTGTTTAGAGAAGCAAGGCTCGAGATCAATATCATCCGAGATGGAAAAATACAATTAAAGTAAAGCGGTACAATTCAGATTCATTTTCTGAAGAGAATTAGTAAATTACTGCCTCGGAGGAAAGCAAGTCATTACCTAATTGTAAGGGGCAGAGAAAGAAAATAACAAGTGACTTTATAATTGGTGTTAAATCTTGGGGAAAAGCCACCTAACCTAATGAGATATTTTCCCCGTACCTTCTGGGCGAAAGAGTTAACTTTTTCTAGACAAGATTCAATTCTAAAATGATACGGATTAAAAAAGGGAAACTGCAACACTGAGCTAATTCAACTGTCCTTCACCCTTTCCTGAATTATATATGCAGTTTTATACTTTTTTCAAAACCTCCTTAAAGGCTCACTGACAGCGTTGTCGGTATTATTGCAGTAGCATGTTATTTGATCCCGCGCTAGTCCTCTATATCTCTCAAACTTTTGGCAAATATTAAAATAACAAAGTTACACAACTTAGAGGAAAATTGCCTCTCCGTGGCCAGTGGCACTTTAAAAGTGATCATAATGATATGATACAATAGCATCAAAAGTAACAAAGGTTCGGATGACTTCAACTATAAAAAGTTTGAGATAACAGTAAATGCATTATTAGAAGCTGCAAATGCATTATTAGAAGCATCAAATACAAGCTATAGCTCGAATTTTATCGAGCTATAAAATAATTTGTTTTATCATTACATAATCCGTAAATAATATAATAATTATAACATATAATATTACAATATATATAATATTGTATGTAATATAATTTTATTAATATAATAATTTGTTAGAAAATGTTATAATAAAATAATGTGTTTAATATGAATAAACTTATTGATTCATTTGATAGGTTCATTGACAGTTCGTAATGCGCTTTTACTCTCCAATAATTCATCTAAACCGTAGTGACATTAGTACATAAACATATTATGAAATATCATATCATACATAGACGGAAAGACAGTTACGCCACATAAAATTTAGTTCAAACGTATCTGCGCTCAGGCACGTACACATAATTTTTTGTTTTTCGTGAGGGAGGGGGGGGGGGAGCAATAACGAAAACCGGGTAAATTGGAATAACGTGACCGGGTAATAACGGGTAAGTTGAATAAGAAATACAGAAGAAAGGGACAAGTAGCAAAGATGGAGACTGCCTTAAGGCACTCTGATTATTACCAATACTATGTACCTATAGCAGTTGAGATGAACTAAAAAAAAAAAAAAAAATGTTTCATTATACAGTTGAAGTACAAATGTACGAAAAAACAATTTGAATATGAAGTGCCCAGGTATTTGAAAAATAGGATTTTAGGCGAGCCTGGGCCCCGAGGCTTCCCCCATGTACGTTCCTGCCTGTGCTACAGATCACTGAGATAAGAGACATAAAATAAATAAATATTTTATTAATACTTATTGCTAGTTATTAATTAGTAATTATAATTATTAATTGACGCTACGGTTCATTGTTATATCATTATAGGCTTACTAATTTGTCAATTCCTCTATGCAAAGCTATTTTGTCTTTGATACTGATATTCTTCAACTGCTACTCTACCCATGTTAAAGGCTAGGGAATTATTTTCTATTTCCTTCGTAATTTCTTTAATTTTCTACAATTTCTTTACATAAACACTATTCAAAAGCTAAATCATTAAAAACTGATTAAACCAAACAATCAAGTGGGCTCAAATTATTTTGTCAGGTTTTTAATTTGGCTTTGATACCATTGGATAAGAACAGCCAAAATATCTATCGAAAAAAAAAATCCTACCTCAAATTTTCTGTCGTAAAAAAAAAAAAATTTATTTGTCTCAATATGAGCCAATAGGAGTAGACAGGTAATCTGGAAATTACTCAGAAGGGGGAGGGGCAAATTCATATAAACAGCAAAAAGCAGGTGGTTTATGAGAACATCCCAGTAAAAAATCAAGAAAAGAATGATATCTGAAAAGGGTAGTCCGTAGACCCTTCTCTGTGTATGTGCCAGACTGGAAATAATGAAAGCACTAAGTACCCTTTTCAATTTCGTGGTTCCATTCTTCGCCGATTCATGTTCTTCAATAATTCTTCTTTTTTCAGTCAGATCCTCCACCATAGAAAGTAATTCATAGACGTATTCAATTGGTTGATTTAGCTCAGATTTCGTTATCGACGGTAGAAAACGTCTCAGCTGAGTAGATATATTTTGGTACACTTCGACCTCAGTTCGTAGCATTTGTGTCGATACTTTTAGTTCTTTGAACTGACTTCTCAAGGTTTTCAGTTCTCGGATGTTTTCTCGAAGCTTTCGTGGTGCTAAAATTAGGAAGAAATCAACTATGGATTATTTAAAAGCTTCCCCAGCAGCATCAACTATTTTTATACTTACCTTAACTGATATTTTAACTTTTAGGACCTAATATAACGTTATGAAAAATGTTATTCGTCAGGTTTATTTTCTTCACTCATGTTCAGACTAAGACACTACTAGAAACTCAACAATCACAGACACACAGACATAACATAGTCTACATGGCACATGACACTGTGAAAAAACACAGGGACCAGTTTAGACCCTTTTCTAATATTATTAACCTGAGACTCGCTATACTGTGTGTGAATATGTCGGCTTTTAATTTCATTATACGTACATTAAATAGCCACAGAATTGAATTTCGAGTCGCTCTGAAGTAATAATGTGTTTGACCTGCATTTCCAGTTTCGCACCTGACAGCTAAAATTTTTTCCTAAATTCCTGTGTTTGTGCCCCTTTTCTTTTTTTCAATTGGCCTTGACAGGTGTATATGGCGTACCAACGTCGAATAATGGTCGAAACTATGTTGATAGTGCCATGCCATACGTGTCGTCTTACTGTCTCTCTTTTTTTTTGTAAAAAGTAGTGTTAAACTAGTCTGTAAAAGTAAAATTCTGTAAAACTAGCGATTTACTGAAATCTGATCTTGCTTGAGTTTTAAATCCGCGTTTTAAACCAAACGACTGTTTTTTTTTGTGTGTCAGTTTCTGTATTTTCACTAAAGAGCTAGCTTTTTAGAATTCTATGAATATAGGGAAATATCACGAGTCAGTTTATTTGAACCAGTTTTATAGATAGATGTTACACAAACTGCAAACCAATAATTCTGTTCGTTTCAAGCTCCAACTTCGCTCTTAACTTCCATTAGAAAATACTTCTTTTCTTAATTTGGTAGACATTTAAAAGCAAAAACGAGGTAAAAACTTGAACTTAAACCACATGCCTGTTTTTACTAATTCTGATTTTTTTTATTTGCTAAGAATTACGAAAATAGCTAATTTGGTTTCTTTCATAGAAAAAAGATGAAAAATAAAATGTAAGGAAGGAAGTTATCAGCAGCAATAAGAAGATAGATATAAGGTAAATTTTGAACTTGAATCTATTTTTAAGAATCTAGACTTAATTAAGACCAAAACAGATAAAAATAACTCCACTAGCCTCTCTCTAAACTTTTTATTTTGTCATTAAATTAGCAAGCTCGTTCGTCAGGATGAAAAAAAAAATAATAAAATTTAAAGAAGAGGATCAAAATCAAGAATGGATATCAATTAATCTTAAGAGAAAACATTAATGATGAACAAAAGCTATTTAGGATAAATAGAGAAATGACAAAGAAATAATGACTAAGCAAAAACGCTAAACCATAAAAAAAAAAATTTTTTTTTTCTTTGGTTATACACAAGAGTTTACCAACAAGCACACAAATATTAAACTAAAAAAAAAAAAAAAAAAAAAATCAGGATATTTATTTTTAAATATTCCAAAAATTATTTTAATAGTTTTTATGGGTTTTTAACTCCACATTTTTTCGTTTGAATTCCTTGGTTTTCAGTCTTCGTTTTCCAGTTCGGCGTCTTTTTTTATCCTGTGCTTATGTAGATAGTTTTTGCAGTTCTCTTTTAAACTTTTTCGGCAGTAAGGGCAAGCCAAGAGCTTCAGCCCCAAATATCTGCCATTTTTCTATATTATTGGCCTTATGCCATTTCCGGTGACTTGAAATAAAAGCTTGAGGAAAACTAACCAACCATCAAAAATTAAAATATATATATATATTTTATATATATATATATATATATATATATATATATATATATATATATATATATATATATATATATATATATATATATATATATACATTTTAGACCAGTGCAGTTTAGAGAAGTTAAATGTAAGAGTAGAATTTCATATACATAATTAAGGAGCTCTTGGCAGAAACAAATAGAACTGTAGAGAAAAAAACAAAAAGAAGAAAACAGTGAAAAACAATACTGGCTGCACATGATTTCTGACATTTTCAGTTATAAAAAGCCAAAGGAATAATTAAAATTTCTAGAATTTTTACTGAGTTAATTTACAGAGTCCTTGCTGTATATTCTCTCAACTAGCGTTTTCTTCAACCATTTATTTATTTTAAAATCTTTCTAGACCTTCTAAAAATTTGAAAATAAACAAAAAAAAATTACAAGATGAATTTTTGTTTACAGGCAGTAAAAGATCAAAAAAAGAAAAAAACAGCACACTTATGAAAGCAAAATAATTTACTTACATGGCTTTGTAGACTGCTGAAATTGACCTTCCGATTCCGAAAATTCATCTTTCAATTGAAGTTGGTCGGAATCAACTGATTCCAAACCGATCCTCTGTTGTGAAATATCTCTATCTGGTTCAGACCAATCCTCAGAATCTGACTCCATCAATGTTTTAAAATGAATTGAGGGAAAAGGACTTGCTTTGATTGAGGCGCTACTGAGAGAGAAATTTGGCCTTTCTAAACCTTTAAATAAATCTGCTTGTTTAGAGAACGGAGTACTACTTAGAACTTTGGCTTTTTGATAATCATGTATTACACTAGACTCTTTTTGCAATGTGTCGTAAGCTCCTCTACCGGAACGTTTGTCCGAGAAAGAGCTTAACGTACTAACGTTTTTGTTTATTTTTGACTGTTCATTCACAGTTTCGTTTTCCTCATCAAAAGTAGTAGCGTGACCTGTGGACGTTTCACTCTTCCTTGTGTTTGCACTCATGTCTGTTTGTGTAACTGCATCGGACAGAACGAGTTTCATGAGATTTGACTCATTTACAAAGGAGCGTGTTCTGCTCCTTTCCCCATCTTTTTTGTTATGAAGCTCTTCTAACTTCAAAATAGCTCTTTTGAGGTTATCAATTATTAAGCATTGGTCCTGTATTTTTCTTTCATATTCTGACAGTTTTTTCTGAGAAGTTGCAAGCTCCACAACTTTGTCTTCCAATTCTTGAGAAAGTTTAGCTGCAGCGTCTCTTTGTTCTTCTTGGTTCATAATTACATTATAATCAGCTGATTGAATAGGTTCTGACTTGTAAAGTGACCGATCAATAATGCAGACTCTATCTCCCTGTGACTCAGCTTCCACCGTTTGCCCAGCCTTCCGATCAGTCAACAGATGACTCCAATTAAAAACTTCCGAATTTTCCATTGCAATCAGCTCACTTTCACCAACTTTAAATATTCCATGTAGATCATCAGGTTTTGAAACAGACCAACTTGAGACTGAAGTACTAGAAATAAAACCATCAAGGACAGACAAGTCCCCCTCCGGATCTTCAATACCAATCATCAGACTCTGTGACAAGGTCCTACTTAATTCTCTACTTTCAGCAATTGACAGATGCAATTTTTGTTTTTGCTTAAAAGACCAATTGCTTAAGTCAACAAGTCCTCGCTCATCCATGTTTAGGACTTCTTCCAAAAAATCTGCCATTTCTTCCAACCGAGTTCGTAATAAATCACAAGCATTGGTTGAGTCAGCCAGCCTTTTTCTTAATTTAACTACTTCTTCTTTATACTTGCGCACCATTTCTTTTTGTCTTTTCGTTTCGTCAACAAGAGACTGTACCAGGGTAATGCCACTTTGAGCACGGTGCATATCACATTCAATTTTCAAACTATCAACTTGTTGGCGTAGATTCTTCTCCGTTGTCTCAAGGAAAGCAATCCTATCGCTTTTCTCTGCAATGACTTTCTCAAATAGTTCTCTAGGAATAAGATCCTTTGACGTCAATTTTTCACTGGAGTTTTCAGCATGAGAAAGTAACATCTGCGTGTGAGCTAATGATTTCTTAAACTCTGTATTTTCTTCGCCTTTCATTTTCAGTTCCCTTTCAAGTTCAGACAATTTGTCTAGGTGACGCTTAATATCTTGATTACTTTTAAACTCAATTTCTTCGTTCCGTTTACGACTTTCACTCAATTTTATTCCAAGTTCATTTATCTGATTGGTCATTTCTTTGATTTCAACGTTTCGATCTTGCACTATTTCCCTTAATTTTTCTATTTCTAAATTCTCATCTTTGACTTTCTTTAGTTCGATCAATAGACCTTCAAGCCTCATATCAGAATCTTCACTTTTCTTTCTTTCTTCTTCCTTTTCACCTTTATATTGTTGGATTTCTCCTTTTAACTTCTCTATTTCTTTTTCTCTATCATCCAAGCGTCTTTTGATAGGAGACTGATCCTTTGGAGACAAGAGAGCTTTGGATTTTTGTAGTTCCCTTCTACAATTCTCAAGTTCCAGCTCTTTTTCTCTAAGTTTTCTAACTTCTTCTTTTAATCTTGTCAAGTCTTTCCGATTCTTGTCAATTTCTACATCTTTCACTTTAATTAGTCTCTGAAGGTCTTTAACTTCCCCAGAGCTTGACCTGCGAGAATGCTCATTCAGTTTCGCTTTAAGATTGGCAACATCATTTAGCAAACTTAATTTTTCATTTTGGGTTGCACTAAGCTGCTGTGCTGTATCGTTAAGGTGTTTCTTTAAATCCTCAGCACTTAAATGTCTTGTATTTTCAACACTAGCAAGTTTCCGAGAAGAAGACGAAGATCGCCGTTTTTTCAATGAATTGTTCTCTTTTTGAAGTTCATTCACCTGTTGGTTCTTTAAGTTTAATTCACTTTGAATATCATCAGACAACTCATTCAAAGATTTCAGTTGATCGTTGACTCCTTCGAGGGTCTCATTTTTTTGAACAAGTTCATCCTTCAGGCTCTGAAACATAACAGAACTGTTATTGGAGTTCTTTTAACCTCAATATCTACATCAATAGTACACAATTTTAGCAAAGATTTAAGAAACAATGAAGGAGGATAAAAATTCAAAATAATACCTATAAACAGAGAGAGGAAGAATTTGAAAGGTATGGTATACCCCTCCAAGAGAGGGGAGGGGAATCTCCCTCCACGTGTAAGACTTGCGTAAACCTATGGTTATCATAGCCCAGAGGTGGATTTTATTAGCAAAAGCCCTACTACAGGGGCTTTTTGTCATCTCCCTCCCCTTACTGTGATCAACAGCTCAGACTTTCAGTTCTCTTATGACGTCATTCCAAGTTTTGTTTCCCAGATTTTTTTTTAGCTAATTTTTGGACTTCTATAGATTTTTTTAGGCTATTTTTTGGACTTCTATAGTTTACAATCATTCTCAGGAATCTAAGGTTAGTATTCAAAAAATTTACGCTTCAAGCTTGAATAATTTAGCTGAGTACACAGACTGAAAGGGAGAAACACTCTGGACTTCTGCACTTTTGACTATAAAGTAGGTCTATTTATATTTTGACTTGTGCAAACAAACGATTTATATGTTATATATGAAAGGTATGTAAAAAGAAAATGACATTTTCATAAATTGCATCACATAAACGTTTGCGTGTATGTTAGCTAGGGAAGACAATAGAGGGAAAAATTAAAAAATGTAAATAAAAACAGAAATTTGGCGTCATAACGACAAGCATGCGAGGCCTGAAGGCCCAATCAAGCCAATGGAGGTAAATGAAAAGAAAAATTCCTCTGAACTGAAAAATAGGCTAAATTAATCAAACTAGAAATGTGAAAACTTATGTAGAATAATTTTGGAACTCTGAAAATGGACCTAGGTTATAAAAATAAAAAAAAGTAATAATAAAAAAGGCCACTATATACAAACATACGTAGATACATGTTAATGGCCACCTTTGGCGACACAAAATGAACTAAGGTCCATGGCAAATTCCAATTGTCTAGAAGAAATCAGAGGGGTCACTCACTTTCCAAAATTATGTACACCAGGTAGCGTGCACGAAGCGTGGCGTAAGTTTAGCATGCGTGTCACACATAGCTTTACAGTAATGAAAGTATGCCACGAAGATCAATAGAAAAGACGTTCCAAGATGTACATAAGGTGACGGAGTCAGAGGACTTAAAAGTCATGTCTTAAAAAAAAAAAATAATAATAAATAAATACTTGATCAACAGTCATAAACACCATTTTTTTTTTATAACCAAGAAAATTAAGAAGACGGTGATGGGTTTCTGTAAGCTTTCAAAAGTAAAATTCCAAAGATGAGATTGCAAAAACCCTGAGCTAAAAGCCAAGACTTCTAATATTCTAGGATTGAGGACATTGTAAAGAGAGAGAAAAATGAACCTGAGTTCTATTGTTTTGGCACTAACAACTGTTTTTGAAACATAAGTAACCGAGATAGAGAGAGTTTGAGACTTCAGCCTATTGTACTGAAGAAGGTGCGTTTGCCATGTCCGGTCAATATTCATAAAAAATATTTGAGTTTTTTATTCAAATCAACCAACATTTTCTTTGGGTATTTATGATCATAGGTCACTGCAAATTTTTTTATTCTTCTTTTTCGAATGAAAAACCTTTACAAACACACCACAAATTTGTTTAAATGCATTTTTGTTACGTTTTTTCGAATCGGACAAAGATTTTTTTTTTGGGTGGGGGGGCGTCAAATCCCCTAACCCCCTTCCATGAATACGGCCTTGCTTATTGAATTATTTCAGTTCTGACCGTGATAATCCGCAAATTTAGAGATTTATATTATTCTTTTAGGTTGGCATATTAACCCACGCTACAAAAGTACAAAACAATACGCTGTCGCATAATATTAATTAAGCAAACGAGACAAATATTATACTAATTAGCAACCGTAGAAAATAGACTATTCAAACGGAAACATAAGCGAAACTTAAATGAATATTTTAAAAGAACAGAAATCCTTAATTAGATTCGTTCTTGATAACTTGGATGAGTCTTTCTAAATACGAAGCCTTAAAGGGATATTTCAGGACAGCTTTTATATTCCAGGTATATTCAAAGGCAAGGGCGGATCAAGAGCTAAATCTTAGGGAGGGGGGAATGTGACAAAGGCGCCAATAATTGACGAAATTGACAAGTTTATTTAAAAAAAGAGTAAAAGACAGGAAAAAAAAAACGGAATGAGAGTACCAGAAAAATCTTGGGGTCTGTGGTCCCCCCATCCCTGTGTCCACCAGTGTTCAAAAAAGGGGGGCATTTAGCTGCTTAACTTACAACAGGGGCACAATTCTTACCATGTATGTAAAAAAAAGGATGACATAAAATAAAACTCGAAAAAAAAGAAAACAAATTCTGGGAAAACCTTCCCTGCTGCTCACATATTGTAACCACAACTACTTGTATGGAATGCATTGCAAAATTGACATTTAAACATAAAAAAAAAATTAAAAAAACTTTTTTTTAAAATTAAAACAAAATTGAGCAAATTTAAACATAGTTGTCAGCTGTCACAAAAAAATCATCATCCTTGAATTTCATTATGTTAATTTTTTCAGTTCTAGCCTGCTAAATTTTACCCCTTACACATATGTAAATTGGTGGAATCTTTGGCAACAAAATTAGGTTAGGATGTCAATTAATACTAATTTGGGACAAAAGGGTACTTGTTAATTAAGCGAAACACAATCAAGAATTAAGCTCTGTAAGATTTCAGAAAACCGGTGTCACAGCCACAAAGACAAGTGACGGGTGACAGAATACATTGGACATACATAATTTGGGCTGTATATTTGCACATTAGGGTGGGGAGGGGGAGTAAAATATAGCCGGTATTAGCAACAATTATTCTGAATATTATGAAATAAGAATTGTTTTCTAACTTAAAGCTGTCCAAATACTTTAAACCCCCCTCCTAATGTGCAAATATATAACCTAAATTATATAAGTCCAATGCATTCTGTCATCCGTCACTTTTGGCTATGAAACCGGTTTTCTTAGATCTTACAGAGCGTAATTCTTGACTATGTTTCGTTTAATTAACAAGTACCGACGAAAGTTCTTCAAAACTGGCTACGCAATAAAGATTAAATGGCGCATCTACAGTTTAAATTGTTTTAAAATTTCAGGTCAGACTAATGAGAAGGAAATCCTGTTTCTTATTTGTGCATTTTTTCCATCACCAGCAGAGATGACTATTATGATCTATATTATTTTAAGTAATGGGTAAACCAATCCCCCAAAAGAGCCCACGAATAATGTCTGTTGCATCTCCTTAATTCAGCCCCAAATCCCCCACACACCCGAGCAAGGGCATTTGGAAATTAATGTCCTCCGAAGACAGCTTAACCTTAACTGGAGCTCAAACAAAACCTACGTAGTGTAATACAGCAGCATAATCATAAGAGGCTTCCTTTAAGCAGTGTTGCCACCCAATCACAAAATTTCAGTGACTTTTGGTTGATTTAGTGACTTTCTTCAATGATCTAGTGATTTATGTGCGGATTTAGTGATTTTTTGTTTAGGCAATATAAAAAATACTAAAAATAGTGATAAATCACTAGGGGTGGCAACTCTTATTGTATGTTACCGGCAAAATCCACTAGCTTGTAACAGTCTTACCAAATACGAAGCACGTTCAGGTTCATACATTTTTATTAAAAAAAAAAACAAAAAATTTTGAAAAAAATGCGAAAAAACCAAAGAATTTGCTTTAAAACGCGACCGGTTGGATATCATGCATGCTAATTCAACACACCAAAAACAATGAAAAAAGGGGTTAACAATAATAATAAATGAAAATAATGATAAATATATAATGGCACAAAATATAAAAAAATAAAATATCTACAAAAAAAAAAAAAAAAGCCTTCTCTCGAACCTTTAACACTACCAAATTTCTGAAAAGAAATGATTTTTAATAAGGGTTTTAAGTTGCGGCACACTTTCAGCTTGACGAAAAGAATCTGGGAACGAATTCCAAACTGACAGGCCCATGTGTCTGGTCACCTGACTCGCTCTCGTTGTGTTCCGTGGCTCAGATGCAAGACTATCCGCACTCCTAGTCGAATAATCGTGATAAAACGAATTAGGCTTAAAAACATTCACAAAAAAATCCGGTGCAAGACCATTCAGACACTGAAATACAAATACTCCAATTTGATAATCCCTTATTTCACCAACCTTTAAAATTTTAAACTTTCAAGAAGTGATTCAGTGCTATCAATACCACGATCATACCTTCCAATCAACCTTATAGACTTATTCTGCAGAACTTGAACTCTTCTAAAATTGCAACTAAAATTACTCGCCCAAATCAAACAACCATAATTTATATAAGGTGCTATTAATGAAAAATACAATGAAAGCAGAATTTTCAAAGGAAAAAAAATTTTGAAAACGGTTCAGAACTCCAAGGCCTCGCGCCAGCTTGCATGCTATGAAGTCGCAGTGTTTTCTCCAACTCAAGTTTCGATCCAGGATGAATCCCAGATATCGGATCTCTTCGACTTGTGAGGGCGGTAGGCCATTGTAAATTGTGACACCAGGGAGAGTGGGAGCAGAACCAGTCCTCGTAAACATCATAAAATTAGTTTTTGATGCATTGACGCTAAGTAGGCTAGCACAAACAAATTCATGTAGGCCATCAAGCGCCTTATTCGCCTTGAACAAGAGCTTTTACAGCGACTTTGCTGCAATCACTAAAGCCGTTTCGTCAGCAAACGAAGTAACTGAAGCTCCAGGAATGTAGAATCTCATTGTGTCAACGAATATCAGGTACAGGAGAGGACCAAGAACTGAGCCCTGTGGAACACCACACTTTATGGGAAACGGCTGAGAAGATTTGTTACTGAAAGTCACTCGTAGCTTCCTTTCACTTAAATATGATTCAAACCAATTAAAAACACTACCATTTATGCATAAATAATACCGCCTTTCAAATAAAATATGAAAAAAACCCGGGTCTAACGCTTTTATAAAGTCAAAAAAAACGCCCTTGCCCTGCTCACCCTTATCAAGTGCGGAGCTAATATTTTCCAGAAGACACTGGACTGCCTATGTCGTCTAATATCCATTCCAGACGCCAAATTGACTATCGTTTAAAGTGCCAATTTTCTTCAAATACTCGTAAGGCCGGTGAAGAACAATCTTTTCATAAACTTTGAATAAATTGGGAGAATTGATATTGGTCTCCAATTAGATATGTCAGTTTTGACTCCACCTTTGTGCAGCGGTACAACTTTAGCTATTTTAAGCGCACTCGGAAACATCCCCTTTTCCATAGAAATATTGATAAGGTATACGAGGACAGGAAGCAATAAACCAGAACCGACTTGAGCGTTCTAAGGCTCATTCCATCAACTCCTGCACTGTTTTGACTTAATCGTGCTAACAATTTTGCGTACCTCCTCTTCAATACAAGGCTGGAGATTCATTTTGAAACTTCTTCCTCACTCATCCACAAAACTGCTTGATTCGAAAACATGGGAGTTCCTTGGTTCTTCTTGAATCTTGCAGCCAATTTCAGAGAAATATTGTCCAAGTGCGTTGCAGATTTCCTCAGTTTCTTCCAAGGTCCTATTATTTAGCACAATTTTTGGCTCTGATGGCTTCATAGGACCTTTTAGAAGATCATTCACAACTTGCCATGTTGCTTTGGGGTTACCTTTACTTTCTTCAAATACATTTGTAAAATATGCCTTCTTTTTTTCCTTCTTAGGGCATTTGCCCTATTCCTTAGCTCTTTATACATCACCATGCACCAAGCCATGCAGAGATCTTTCAAAACAGTTTACAGGAAGCTCAAATATTAAAAAGAAAGAGGAAAGAGGGTAGTTTTTTAAAGTTCAGCTATGGCACAATTCGTACCATGGATGTAAAGGCAGGGTGACATAAAATAAAATTCAAATAAATTGTGGCAAAACCTTCCCCTTGCCAGTGGCGCATCCAGAGAAGAGCCCTCCCCCCATTAATGCCGTGGGGAAAAGTACTGTCATTGGCTTTCTGTGACATGAATCTGATATCAACGCTTGAATGTTTGAAAATAATTCAATGATGCTTGGTCTGCCTCAAGTGCTTAGGGACTCGTCCAGTGTTTGGTGTAAGCTGAGCTACCATTCTTAGTGATTTTCAGCTATTTCTAGTTATATCTTGTCTTGCCTAGTGATTTTCATTTTACTAATGAATTTTAGTAACTTTTTGAAAAAAATCTAGTAATCTTTTACTTTTATTAGTAACTTTTTTTTTAGAATCGCAAGAATACAGCGAAAATTTAATAGAATCTTTCACAGTGTGATGGTCGATGAAACTCCGGAAGTGTCACAAATTGTCACAATTATGTAGCGCCCTTGGCTATAATAAACGGTCATTAAAGGGAAACGCCTGGAAACGTGATTGAGATTTTTCTATCTCTTGGATTAGACTTGGTAAATGGTACAGGCATAGTCAATGATGGATGCGCTAGGAAGGTCTCAGAATAATGTATGGCTGTAAAAAATGTTTGAAAGGTAGGAAAGTTTGTCTTCATTATCCATATTTCAATCATGATCTAAATTTTTCCATGTCAAAACCTTCTTCTGTCTAGAAGATCAATTATGTATTAAATAGAGTTATAAAAGCACAGCTAACGGCTTTGTGTGAAACGCGCTGAGTCCAATCAAACGATTTTTTAAACGTACTTTGTGATGGAGCTCCCTAAAATCGCAGATTGTCAACAGTCGGACAAAATGCACGACTGCAGCAAAACCAAAACCTTTACTGACTGCTCTTTCATTATTTGGATCTGTCCGCTAAGTCCGCTATTTCAAAAGAAGAGATTAGAACCCGTGTCTGCAGCAAGCCACGTCAAGGACCTTCTTACCCAGCTGCAGGTTAACCATTGGGAAAGGGAAAGCGAGATCAGAGAAATATTTTACAAGACAACTAAAGTAGCAACTGAGTTAGGTTTAGAAATATCAGTCCAAAGAATACCGAGATAACGAACAAATTATACTAATGTAATGTACCGTTTAGTCCATATGTGGAATGTTATGGACGGTTAATTTTTTATTGCTCTTGTTGGACACTGTCACTTCACACTTAGAAAGCCATTTTTCCTTAGAAACGCTAGACCCTTTTAAGCTGAGTTCTTACACATAAATTATATGGGACATGGAGAAAACAATTTGCTGATATGATTCATGACTTGTTATTAAAATACTGGTCAGTAATTGAATTTCCCTCCCAATCGGTCTGCGAATCTGCCCTGACCGGAGAAGCGACAATAAACATAACTTGGCGATACAGACACAGTTAAACACTAAGGGGAACTTAGTGTTCCCTTGTGGGTAAGTTCCCACTAAGGGGAACTTAACTGAAACACTAAGGGGAAATTTATAGAAACAGAACCGCGATGCTGGTATTTCCCCTCATATTTCAGCCCTGTTGAAGATCCTCATGACCCTACTAGTCAGGATGGCGGGTGTTGAACTAAGTTTTTCTACGTTGAGAAGATTGAAAACGTGGCCAATAAATACAATTACGAAAGAAAGACTCACCAGACTTGCCTTTATTCGCGTTCATTGCGATAATGTCGTAAATTTAAAATACTTTTATGATAGATTCGCTAATTTACAAAGAAACGTTTTTGCTAAGAGCCGCTCTCTCCCTTCCCAAAATCCTGGATCCCTCCCTGCCCCTTTGTTACTCATACGGTCAAAGTTACTTGTATGGAGTTTGTTATGACATTGGCCTTTGATGCGTGCAAGGTTAACAACTTTTAAACAGTTGTCAGCTGTTTCGAAAAAATAATTATTTGGCAGCTTATTATATTAAATTTGGCAACTGATGTTACTTAAGAGCAATTTAAATGGGAAGTTTCAAAACACTGGCTACGCATCAAAGGTTAGAAGACACATATACTGTGTACGTTGTCCTCTCAGTTTTTAGACGAACTCACAAGAAGGAACTTTTTTGCGCTTTCTCCATCTCCTGCACAGTCGTTGATTATTGTCTGTACTTTCAGGAATAGTGGTGATCCCCTCTCCCCTGAAAGGGTTCTACAATTAATTTTGTGATTTCACCTTAATTCAGCATCATATCACTCAAATAGTCCGATTTCATAGAATATATGGAAATCAATGTCCTCTGAAGACAACTAGAGCTTAATTGAAGCTCAAGCAAAAAGCACACAGTACAAAGCAGCAGTATCTTCGAGACACCCGAAAAAAACTAAGAAAAATTCCATATATCCTTCTAGATATGAAGATTTCCCAGCCAAATTAGAATTCAGAAATGGACAGAACACTCTAAAAAGCACGAGATCAGGAATAAGATTAAATGCAACAACAACAACAAAACAGACTTTTGCATGCGAACTAATGAGATCAGCGCAGTGCAAGTGCCGATCTCCTCCGATTATTCCCTCGGTCGGGAGCACTAAGCGTCGTTCGGGACAGATCATCCGACGCGTCCCGTATTTTCCCCTTCTAAACAGCTCTTCTAGATTCCTCTAGATACCCAGTTGAAGGTACTTGCCTTAAGCCAAGCAATTTGCACCACGGAAACTTAAACCATTGACCCTTTGCTTGTGATTTCAGCGTCCTAACCATTCAGTCAAGACGGACGTTCTATTTACAAGCTGAGTCAGTCTGCCAATATAAACTACGATGGTTCCAAGAGACTGCTAGTAACAGTCGTTTAAAATTAAATTCCGATTCCAGCAGACTGGTGCAAGGTCCCACCGTTCAGTTCTAAATTTAACAAAACTACAACCAGGACCAAGCCACCATTCTGAAAAATGTGAGCACCCAATATCCCAGACCTTGTCTTCTCAAAAGTTTTCTGCGGGACCCAATATCCAGACCTCATTTCAGTTCTGAAATATAGATAAACTGAAAGAAAATCGAAAATCCTTTTGACTGATAACGAATTTTCTACTTTTGAACATTTTTGCCCTACTGAGATTAGAGCCTGACCAATATCTATGAGAGGCGAAAAAGAAAGGAGTTTCAGAGTAGGTCGCCAAACCTCACCTAATCTTTCTAAAAAGTAAGAGTAGTTCTCCTGATTGCACGTTTTTGGAGGTTTACATTCCATCCGACCTCTATGGTGGAGGGGGAGTGGGTACCCAAAATATTGTCATCAAAGTAACAAATAAAAAAGACAATCAGATCTCATTCAAACTTGTAGGAAGCAACTATGAGTTACAATTGACAGTGTTGGGTCTCTGAATACAATCCTTCCGCTCCGCAGGGGAAGGGGGTATCCAACTTCACGTCTGGATGAAGGGGTTACCAGATCTCAACTACATCTGGTTCTAAATAAGGGAAATTATCTTAGCAGTGCCTTATGGGCACATAATACTCAGCTCTTTCTGATGTTGGGGAGGGGGGGGCTAAATTTTATCATCTGGAAAGTTACCGGGAGTTGATGTTGAATCTTAGAGGAAATCTGGGGGAGGGGAGGATTAAGAGCTAGTGTAAAAGTTAATCTTTTGGTGATTAGGATCCAACCTTCACCGGGGATAAAACAGAAGGGGTCCTTAAATTGTTGTCATCGATCTATTTAGCAGAAGGGTTGTCAGATTTCAATCGATTTTGATGTGATGAAGGAGTTATTTCCTTGTTCTTCTCTAAGGAAGTTCGTACCTGATTCGAACTGTGTGTGTGCGTGTGTGTGTGTGTGGGGGGGGGGGCGAGAATCCTTGTTGTCCCGACAACAACCAGAATTTGAAAATTCTGAGTCAAACATGGTGGAAATTCGAAGGAAGTATTCTAGCCAGATTTGAAACATTTTGTCCGTAAGGACAGGGGTTGGAGTCCTGGTGTCGCTGGTTATTTGGTTTCAACGGGGTCAATGACTTTACTCTGTAAGCTCAGCCAGAATTGATCCATCTGTAAATGGGTACTTGGAGAAACCTGTGGGAGGTAAACAGAAGGGGTGTGTGTGGAAGCACAGAATGACTGGCCCCCAGCCCCCCATTGCAATTCCTGGCTGAATGGCCATGAGATGGTGACCAGCACCACCGGTAGGATTTATAAAATGTAATGTCATATTCTTTATATTTTTTTAAACCTTTTATTCTAGCTGTGCCTATTGGGAATACATACCTGATCAAACTTCTAAATTTTGGTCATCAGGACATTTACTCAAAATCGTTGTAAGATCTTAAACAAACTAAGTGAGAAGAAAACCTAATATCCCAGTCAAGTGCTTTGGAGATCAGGACCCAATCGAAAATAAAAGGGAAGGGAACGGGACTTGCTAAATGCATACCATCGAAAGAACAACCAAAAGATTTCGTAAGAAACAGTTCATAAAAATGTATATCTGTTATTTCTGCCTTTATTCAGGGAACGATTCAACTTATGTGGAGAATGGGAGCAAACCTTACCTCCTGGTGTCAAGAAAGCCTTCAGAAGAATCGGTCAGATCTCAGCCCAACTCAAGGAAGATCAAGAACTAGAGTAATGATTATGCTTTGTAGGACACCTGACACTTTTTTATACTTTATAAGTTGTATTTTTTAATTGTTCCGTGGGTATAGCAATAGATTTCCTTGAAAATAGTAAAAAAAGGAAAACGAATATTTTGGTGCTTATAGCTTCGCGATGGGGGAGGGGGAACAAGAAAGGTTCCTAAATTCCTACTATTAATCAGCCGACCACAAGACGTCCAAGCATGACCTTAACTTGGTGATAAGCAAGAGTGAGTATCCTAGGTGGGTTGTTTCGTGCCTGGACGAAATCCGTCCCTTTCAGAGTTCGAATCGTAAATACTTGTCATCAAAGCATCTATGATTTGAGATTCAGATCTTACGATCTTGAGATACATGCATCACTAACTTCTAAGTTCGGAAATTTTTAAAAAATGTGTACAAATATACATTTATGCAAATGCACAACGATACAAGACATGCGACGTGTTTTTCGGTAAATTTGGGGAGTTTAAATTATTGGGTAGTTTAAATTATTGACCTAGGAATAAGGTGAACATACCAGTCGATGCATTTTCTATGCCTTTCCTGAATATAATATTTGCTTTACTCGGAAATTCAATTTTAAGCCGATTACGGGTCCTCAAAGATAATACCCTTTTCGCCTATTTTTGGCTATATAAAGGGTAAAAGAAAAATACAATTCTTACTTCGTTATATGCAGAATAATTGTAGTTAACACATTTCAACTGCAGCTCCACTATACTTTACCCCCCCCCCCTCATGCTACAATTACATATTCCCTATGTGTTTTCTGGTTCTCGATTTCACAGTCGATTCAATTTACGGGCAAACCCGTTTAAACACGAGCGATGTAACAGAAGTATATAAGCGGTATCTATAATAAGAGAAAAAGGTATCATCTTTGAGGGTCCGTAGAGCTCAAAATTGAACTTCCGAGTAAAGCAATTATTACATTCAGAAAGAGCATAAAAAAAGGCATCGAGTGGCATGTTCCTTATTCTTAAGTCAGTAATTTAAGATGCCCCAAATTTACTGTTTTTTCTACAGATCTCAAAGAGCTCCTATTTTCAGTTCTTGTGTTATAGTTACAAGCCCATTATATTGATGAATAGGAAAGATTACTTTTTGTGACTGAGTGTTATTTATAAATAGATTTTTTTCACAAAGCCTGATTGACTTTTTTTTTTTTTTAGTTCGTGCATAAAGAAAACAATCAAGAAGAGACCAAAAAAAGAAAAAAGTATGATTGGCTTGTTGTAAAAGATAGAGCAAAGACAAATATTTGGAACACTGAAATACGTTTACAATAAAAAAAAGACACGGAATATAGGGTTAAACTAAAAATGAACAATCGTTATTGTCTCAATGCATTCAAGACAAGGTGCCACCTAGACCTTATTTCTTTTAAACTTGTTTTTTTGCCTTTTAAATCTTTTACTTTTAAGTTTGAACTTTTTAGTTTAAAAAAAAGCTACTTCAGCTCAGGCTTTAGGTAGGATTTGATCATTAAGAATCAAATAAATTACTACCGTAAATATACCTCATATTATCACCTGGCAGAAAAAAGTCCGCTCTAAAGCCTTGAAAAAGACGAACAATTTTTTTCAGCAGGCTTTTGGGATACTCTTTCGGGAAAATTAGTGGCAACCCTAGTTCACAAACATATAGAAGGTTACAACTTCAGACAAAGGACACATTATCTTTCCGTGCTAGTTACCTGAACCTGACGAATACCAAGTTTGAGGATTTCATTTTCTTTCTCCAGCTGTGATATTTGACGATTTTTTCTTCGAGTTCAGCCCACACGCGCTACATAGTCAAAAAAGCGTGAATGAACAAAAAGGTAAGTAATATTGAACAACTGTAGATCCATGCAATAAACCTATGAATAAGGAAATGGAGGAAACATAGATTATTGGGAGAATCGAGGAAACGTAGATTATTACGTAGAAAATGGGGGAAACATAGATTATTGATAAGATCAGATACGTAGTATTTTACACTATAAGAATATATTTTAAGATATTTATTAGATTTGTTCAGACACTGAGCTGTCCAAGATCAATGGCTGTTTCAAACCATCTCTTTTATTTGTAATTTTTATGCTTGATTTTTTTGTAACATAAAAACAAGGCGATTTTGCCCCAAAACAATCAAATCCACACATGGAGACAGTTAAATGATTCTTACAGTTCTCTTTGCTTAAATTTTACAGTTTATGTTAGACTATTTCTTCTGAAAGAAAAATTTAACTTTGAAAAGTTTCAAACTACTCGCTTATAAAATTTTAAAAATTTTGCTTGGGAATTGAAAAAGTTTCAAGTAAAAATGCTTTTACCCTTTACGGGAAACCTTTAAGTATTTCTTCATAGTGGCAAAGCCCTTAAAGTCCTAAGGAAAATGAAAATGAAATTTGATTGTTTGAACTGGTTAAGCGGTCATTTGCACAGGAATATATATTCAAAATTAGGAAGGATCGAGAATCAAATTTTGAACAAAAATACCACCGGTGGCGTTACTAATTTTTTGGTAGTAGCGGATGCCAAGTTTAAAAGCAAGAAACGTGGTGAAAAATCAGCAAAAATTAAGCTAAAAACAAATGGTTTTGCTTATTTATTTTCAAGGTTCAACGTGGCAACACTGAAGAAAATATGATATTGCCCCAAGAAATTCATAATTTTGAAATGAAAAAACTCATGAAATCGTGATTTAAGGGTGTGAATAGACCTGAGATGGCTCCAAGGGGAAAATGTTCTTATCCTATTGTCTTTGGTACTTTGAAAGGTTTATCCGTAATGCTATGCGTCGGTACTTTTCATAAAAGACTATGAAAAAGATAGCACTACATGTTAGGGGGCACGTTAATGGAAACAGAATATAGGTGTAAATAGAGATTAAGATTTAATTGTTTCTGCTAGCGATGGAAATCAGGTAACCTGGTTTTAACTGGATAGTGTCAAAAACATTACATTAAAATACCCTAATTATCACCACAAATCCATTAGGAGACACGACGGTAGGAATTGAATATACAAGTCTGGAAAAATTTGATTGGCTGCTGTAGTAACCAATAGAGAAACATGACATTAATCAAATAAGCATTTATTTTCCATCTTTTCGTCCGAGTGCATGAACATAAGTAAGATTCATAGATTTAAATATACCTAAATGATCGGTGTTCCCCGTCTCTCATTAACGGGACTTGGGTTTTATGTTTTCTGTCACGGAAGGATTTCAGAGATGGGTGAAACACCTATTTTGTCAATAAATGTTCCTAAGCTTAGGAGCTACACGCCTATCCGCAAAACACCCTTAAATTGCCTGGCCCTTGTTCCCACAACACATCTTGCTATGGTATCATTGTCTCTTTACACCTCGAGGCCCCGTTAAGGGGATGCAGCTGGTATGACAGCTTCACAAAATGCGTCCTACCAGCTTGACAAAAAAAAAACTACCATCACCAATTTTCGAGTTTGGCTCAGAAATTTTCCAATTTAAAACAAAGACTTGAATAAAACAAGTCATATAATAAAAAATTATTTATTGCTTTAATCCTTTGATATCATAAAAGACGGAAGCAAGGCCAATTAAACTCCACCCATGAGCCTACTACAATATACAGAGAAAAGAGGACCTTACAACGAATTTATATTAAATTTCGTAAGCCAGAGACAAAATCTAGATATTTAATTGAATGTATATGTTCTTTAAGGTAAAAATTGTTCATGTCTTTATAGCCCAACCATAGTAAAGCCAGTAACGGTCTAGGGACTTATAAACTGTGGGGGCAAGGTATACAAAAATTACCTTTGCAACATTTTTTTTGTCAATTAAGTACCTTAATGGGAGTGTAAAATAAAAGGAATTTAATGTCAGATGTCAGAAAAAATGCAGGGAGGAGGAGGAGCAGCTTCCCCCCTGTCCAGGCCTAAAACTGCCACTGAGTACAGTCACACTTGTGCTACAGAAGCGTAAAACTGAAATAGCGTGAATTTGATCTGAAAATCCAATATTAGAGTATTATCTACTAACGCGCAAGAGAGGAAAACCGCTATTCCAAGCTTCTTTTCATCGCTTGAAAATCATTACTTAAATCTTCACTCCTACTGGCCAACCCTAAAGCGATTGATTCTGCAGTTGTTCTTAATTTTTGTTTTATTCACAGTTCTGACTATAATTTGGTTTGTATATTAATCTTTAACTACCTATTTTTTAAGTCAACAGATGGCAATGTCAATATCACCATTTAAATGGTAGATTTAAGGACAAGAAAAGGTAAAAGGGATTTAGTTTTTCTTTGAAGGTGTAGTTGTTTTGGGGAATCAAAAGATTGTTAATAATTGAATTTTTATGGAATTTTGGTATTACTATAAAATACTTTACTGTGTAGTAGCTACTGTGCACTGTATATAAATATAATACAGTACAATCATTCCATATTTCAGCCATTAGGCAAAGCCGGACAAAGATGCAAGTGCTCCCGAGAACGTAGAAACATAAGCGACATTAAATCTTTTTACTGTTAGATAAGTCAGATTTATTTTTAATGCGAAACTTGGCTTCACCTTTCTAACACTAACTTTTAAAGAATCTAACTTTAAATTAATTTATTCCAATATATATATATATAAATCGGTAATTAGTAGTGTAATGTTATTATTAGATGTTTTTAGGAATTAAACGTAGGTTTCAAAGTTTCAAAGGTATTTTGAGAAAGTTTCTGCCGAAATACGTGTTCCAGGGTAATATACACTGAATTGTTAATGGACGAGGATATGGGCGGAGGTTTTATACGTGCCAAGACTGTAGTAGCCAAATATTACTGAGTCGTGGTTATGCTGTATATAATCTATATACAGTGCTACTGTGTGACCACAAGTTCAATATCGTATGTTCGAATTACGTGCACTTAGGAATAAAAAGTGTAAAAAGGCGGATATAAGCGTTGTATATACCAGCTCTGTTTCCATTTTTATCCTCAATCTTGCGAATAAATAAAGATACATAATAATAGGTACACATTTATTCTATAATGAATTAATCTTTGCCTCATTATCCTAAAAATGCTCGAAATTTACATGTCATGATTTTTTTTTTTTTAGTTCAATTATTTTTAAACTGACTTTCTTTTGTTTCTACTACCTCTTAATGGAAGAACAGTTTTGTACGTCTCTTTCTATTAAGATAGAAAGAACCCCATATCGCCTGGGTACTTTTTCACTCTTAGTCTTAGAAAAAGTAAAATAAAATATGAGGTAAAAATTTTGTTCATTTATGATATCGTGCAAGCTGTAAGTCATTTAGGCAAAATTAATTTATTTTTCAAAATTATAACAGAATTAAAAGGCCGTAGTTACTAAATGGTACCAATACCCCTGAGGCTTTTTTCTTCCCAACGGATAATCGGAAATTTTAAGCTTAGATAAGAAGGGTCTACTCAACTTAAAATTTTATACATATTGTATGGCTGCCTAATCAAAGAGCAACAATTTACTTCATGTCATACTCGTTCCAAAAACGCTTAACATATTCTAATTACCAACACCATTTGCGGCACATTCTACTCTTTCCTCAGTATGGTACTATAATAAGACAGACTTAGAAAGGCAACTGTAATATGCTTTTAAAACCTAGAAAATAAATCCTGATCCCTTTCTCCAGCCCATTCGTTAACGAATTTAAACCTAAGCATGTTTTCGGTACAAGGTTCCCCACTTGAAATAATTCACCACTCGTGTACCATTTTTTCGTTGGGTCCAATATTGTCTGATTGCCCAGTCACATACAAGATTAACATATCAGCAAAAGTTCAATATAGATCAGTTAGTGATGGCCACAGCCTTACTGGTTTTAAGGAATCTACCCAAAGATACAAAAAGATTGAGAATCTTCAGAATAAGGGTATTTCTATGATCATGCGCCTAGTCAAAACGTATGGAGTAATTAGGTATTAGAATTTAAATTCAAGGATTTGATCAAAGACTGTAGAAACGAATTTTGTTGACGAAGTTAATTACTGGTACTTCAGTTTGATTTTGGCACCAACTTGTTCAGTTGCTTTGAAATAAAGTTCTTGTAGATTTTTCAACTTACACGAGATGCCAAATACGATTCTTTAGAAACAAAACGTTTAGACCCTACCCAGTAAATTTATCAGTAAAGAGCGAGTTCGGGAAAGATGGCTCGCGCGTGTCCTACGGATCAACAAAGATCCGGTACGCAAAATGGATCTGCTAAATAGCCCCCATTGCGGTAAAAAAAAGAATGGACGACCGAGATTATGTTAGGATTAGACTATACAAAATAACTTAAAATCCTTAGGATATCTCAGAAGGTGGTCAAAGGTGCATCTTTTATCAGAATAGAAGAGGAATTGCTTACCGATGCGTCAGCCTTAATTTGCATACCAGTGAAATTTTTTTTTCTTAGTAGTAATTGGGATTGTTACCCGTGCAGTAGAATGTGAGCATAAAAAAAGAGTGACAATGGGCGAGCAAGGGAGCATCCATTTCAACAACAATTTGATTATCGCAATGTATATACGATCTGTAAAAATTAGTGCAAACTGTAACTGTTTATTTGATTAAACAGTCGTAATCAAAGTTATCAAATAGTTAATCAAAAAATCAAAAAGTTATCAAAAAGTAGTTAATCAAATAAACAGTTACAGTTACAGTTAGTGCATCGCTCTGAACATTTCGCAGGAGAAATATGAAGGTTACATATTATTTTTTCTAGTTCTGTCCACTGAGAAAAAAAGGGGCCTGATAGTTAATTATGATTTTGTGGTTAGTTAAATATCAAGAAATACGCGTTTTATCAAAGGATCCATGAAAGAGCTTAGTGCCTGATTTACTTCATTTTTTCCTATTTGTTTCTACGTTCAGAGCTAGAATACAGAGTTACTCGGCTAAAACTCAGCTAACCAAATAATGATTACCACCCTGGTATAAAAGGCCACATATAAATCTAACTAAAAGTTTACTTCTTTTTGTTAAGCCTCTTCCCCTTTGCAACCTGACGAAAGAGAAAAGCAGGAATAGCCTCCCTACAATTCCATAAAATTGTTTGTAATGCACTTTGGTAAGCGAATTCCATTATTAATTATTTCTGGAGATACACATAACCCCAACAGTGAAAAAAAGGAGTGACTACGGAGTCACTTTTTACAATTCCTCGTGTACAATGTTGATAACTGTTCTCAAGTTCAGTTTTGTTCATATTGTAAAATTTGATCTTCACAGCACAAAGCATGCTTTACTGATAGCACACCTTGACATGGAACAGTTAAAAGACTAGATCTCTTTTCTACTTCAAATGTGTTCTCTCTTTCAAGTTGATCTTCTGTCTTATTACTCTGATTTTCATTAGAGTAATTTTGCAGTCAGGGCGGAGCATTTGCAGTCAAGTTATTGTTCATAGTCACATTTTTACCTGATATATATATATATATATATATATATATATATATATATATATATATATATATATATATATATATATATATATATATATATATATATATATATATATATATATATATATATATATATATATATATATATATATATATGGTAAAAATGTTGACTATGAACAATGACACTAAAGAAGGTGCTGAAAAGTATGAATCATCGTATGAGCCATCATCTTTTTAGAGAAGATAGTATACATTCACCTATCAGCGAAAATGCGTAAACTACAAACAGTCGTTATATTTGAAGCTCAACAGAGATACAAAGCAAAATAATCCAGCTTGCTTTTTGGCAGTGGTGGGGGTGGCTTGTCATGTTTCTTTTCAGTGTGTGTCTTTTTTTTTGCTATTGTTTTTTCTCCTTGAATTGTGAATCATAGTGCCTTACGGGTATATGATGTACATACACCATATACATACATCATACATCATCTTAAAACTACATACATCATACCCTAACGGGTATGATGTATGTAGTTTTATTTGTTTATTATTGTTTGTTTATTGTATATGAAATAATCTATCTAAGTATCTATCTAGTCGCTGATTACTCTTTGAAAAAAATCACAAGTAAACTGTCAAAAATACAAATTTTGAAAAAAAAACATAGATAAATAATCTACATAAGCAAATAAAGCAATGGCTCAAAAGCATTGTAAAGGCTCAAAGTCACAAAAAGCATGTTTGAGTTTGAAAAACATCCCAGTAGACAAATTACAAAAAGCACAAGAAAGAAGCAAGTAAATTTCCTTTAAAGCCATGCACTGAATTACAAAAGGATCATACTTCGTTCTCTTCCTCAGCCATAGAACTGACGTTGTCTTCTCGGACAGTCTGAGCTTCCCATTTGGCTTTGTTCAACATATCTTTGACTTCCTTCAGTTCACAGGTTAAATCTCGTATTCTCTTGTCTTTTTTCTTCGAGTCGGAAGACATCATCTCTAATTCTTTTTCTTTACTGTGAATCTAAAATAATAATAGCAAATAAAACATCACGATTATTTTTCTTGATCAGAAAGAAAAAATCCGACAGATGGTTAAAAAGAAATCAATTAAAACACAAGGAATTTCAACTTGACGATTACAAAAATAATAATAATAATTTGAACTTGCTAGGAAATAAACGGAAAAATTTCCTCTTTGTATTTGTTAAGTGGGGGGGGGGGGTAATTAAAGACCCATTTTTGCCGGCTGAACAAAAAATTGTAAGCACCAACTTTAGCAACAATTGTGTATCCACGAATTAACAGAAAATTGTCTTTAGCAATTTTAAGTAGAATTGTTAATGGAATTTGGTGGTGAGATTAAATTTTTTTAAAGAACAAATGTAAACTTACTCATTCCTCCCTTGTAGTTTACTAGCATCTTCAAGGTTTCTTTTGCAGTTGTATGCATAATTTCAAGCTTGAAATGCTGTTTTAAATCTTGCGTCTATATTTCAAGGAGCCGTTTTTATATTTCTCGACCGATTAATATTTTTCTCGAAGCGTTGATGACCCATTTTTGTCCCTAAGAAACTCTGTTTTCACAAGTTAACAAAAATTGTTGGTACCAATCAGGATGGCGGAAAATACCGTTCGCTATTCGCAGAAAAATGTTTCAATGTGGAGAATATAGAAGAAAGTGAAAACCCAGCTATAGCATAAGAGATCAAATTGACTAAGTTCGTTCTTTTGCACTTTGTGTCCTGAATTGATCCTTGATTTTGTACGCTCACAAACAAAAAATGAACGAAAATATTTCAGCAATTGAAAATAAATAACTGTTTTAAAACTATTTTCATAAGCCCCTACCAATATGTACTCAAAGACATTGCTCTTGAGGATGTGCCCCCCCCTCCATGGTAAGACCAAAAATACAGGCTAAGGATAAATTTTTTTAAAATTCTTATAGGTGAGAAAAGAAGCTTTTTTCACTTTTGCCCTACACCTAAAAGTTTTAATGAAGATTAATCTAAAGAACATTTATAGTGTGTCGTTGCTTGTACTTTACTTTTATTAAAAATGATCCCTGCTCTTGCCTTTTTGACGCTTTGATTGTTTCCCAGATATGAAAGAAAAGAAGAGATCATTTATTCTACCATGAGCCATTATATGAGAAAAAACAATTTAGATAGCTCTATATACAAAGCAGTTATCCCAGGAAATGACTGCAACTGCAATATCTAATATCGGATTTGTGTTCCATGTGAACATGTGACTTCACGACAAGCCTACAGCAGTCAATTCAACTGAATCGAAAATATCTCTATGTTACTGGATTCATTACTTTTGGTTTATCCATTCGTTGAGCTAAATTCTAATATTATAGACTTTCCCTAACAAATGGTCTAAACGTGGTTAAACAGGAAAATTTATTCTTTTTTGCAACGTATTTTCAATCTAAAAAAAAAAAAAAAAAAAAAAGTAATCATCAAAAATGTGATTCGGTAAATGGATAAAAACTCAGCTACCAAATGTCGGCAAAATAGTCTTCTCAACATTAAGATATTAAAATATAGGACAGCAAAAATTAGCATACCAAAAGCTTGCACAGTGAACATATACCACAATTAGCAAAAGATATAGCTTTATTTAAGAAAGAAAAAGCGAATGACTTTCGGATTTTTCTTTTATACAGGGAAGGGGTTTTTATAAAGCCTTAAAGATATGACAAGGAAAAAAAAGTTTGGGTTTCAAGTGGCTTCACCAAACGAAAAAAAAAGATGACAAAGGGCGTGTTAAAAACCCGCAAAATCTCTTAGTAACAAAGAATCAAACGGGATAGGCTACTGGAAAACAAAGTGGATAAGTCAATCCAATAAACTCAGTTTAAGGAATAAAGTAAAAATCGAACAAAGTGGAATTAAAAATACAAGTTGACAAATCATGTCACATAAATCTTTTTGATTTACTACATCATATCCAACTAATTACAGCTAAGAAAATATAAATACTGAAATAGTCCCAAGACAAATAGCACTGCTCTCTCTTGGAAACATTTTCAAAACAAGAACGCATTAACCTTTTCTGACATTATCCAAAAATATCATAGATCTTCATACTGAAATGTCAAACCAAAGTTCAACCTAAGCAAGCCATCCGGAACATCTAAACAGTTTTCTACTATTATTAAATAGAAATTAAAAGGCAACTTCAATTTAAGTTTGCCTTGGCAAAATGTTTCAAACCTTGACACTCGGAATTTTCAAAACGGAAACTTCAAAATTGTCTTCTTTGATTTAATTAGAAAGACAAGAAAAAGAGCTGTAACAATTTAAAATGACATCACAACAAGACAAATATTTGAAATTTAGCAGTCTTTTTTAAGAGGAGATTAAGAATATATTTGTGAAAGTAATGCACGCTAAGCTAGACTTCTCCTAAATATACAAATATATAATACTATCTAAAAATAGCTTTAAAGTTTTAGAAATATTTGAACCGAACTAGATATAGAAACATCTTTTCAAGAAGACAAAAAAGTTACAACTTAGAACAGAAAATAAACATAAAATAATATATAAAATAAAAGAGTATTATTTACGCCCTTTTTTATATTTAGTAGAAATATAAAAAAATATGATTCGTGGGATTGTTTTAACTGGGTTCTTATATCCAAGGAATTCAAATTGAAAAGCAAAAAAAGCAAATAAAAAGCAAAAAAAAAACATGAAAAAATTCAATAGCTCCCGTTAACAAAGACATTAAAAAATGTAGATTACTAAGAAAGTGAGAAATATTCCCATTCAATCTTGATAAAAAAAAAAGAAAAAAAAAAACTCCTGGTAAAACTCGCCTACTCCCCTATGATTTTATGGTGTGCTTTTTTGGATTAGTTTTAAATTTGGATTAGTTAGGATTTCTACCCATCTCACAATTGCTAATGCATTAGTAAAAGCTTTTCCTTCTAATGGTTTTTGAGCCGTCACATTGAACAAATTCAAGATTCATAGAAATTAAGCCTAGGTTTAATTTGACTAGGGCGGACTATCTCTTTCCAGAAAGAAAAAATGTCCTTTGACGTCTAAAAGGAAAGAACACGGCACGGTGAATGAAACGTTCAGGAATCAACCCAAATATAAAATTTTGAATTTCTACGAAATTTTCATTGGCATAGCTCAACCAATTATCTTTAATTCATTAAGGAAAGTTTGTCAAAAAAGCAAATAAACGAAAAGCGAAAAGCAATGCACCGTCGTAGAATATAACGGGATATTGAGTTTAATTACACTTCTTCATTCAAACAACGATTAAATTATCCATAGTAATTTAGTGTTTCAAACCATCGATAAGATTTGCCCATTTTGTGTTTCTCCTCTCTATAATCTAAACTAGTGAGTTAAAAACTTACTACAAAGGTATGACACACCCATATTATTAAAGTACCAAGAACAGCGAAAACTAAATTTGGCCGTAATAGAAACTTGCACAACCATATATACCGGGAAAAATCGGGAATTCAGTTTCGAATAAAAATGATCTTTAAATTCAATTATGTAGTTTTTGGTTGTAACTGGGATCAAATTTAAAAGCGAGAAAAGTGGGTGAAAAGTCAGCAAATAAAGCCAAAAACACATGGCACCAGACACCTTATTGAGTAGGTCTGGCTTTCCTTTGAAGGCCTAGTTTTTGGGGAATCAACAGATTCTTAATAATTAATTTTAACGGACGAAATGCCGGGTCAAATTTAACTAATTAATTTTGCTTGTATATGCACTGTTAAATCTGGTAATACTAAACAATACGTGGGATTACCGTAAACATTTTATAGTTTCGAATACACTGAAGATGGGTCTTGTGGGAGGGGGGGGGGGGAGCAAAATGCTTGAGTTTTGATAACTTTACACTTTAAGGCTAGTTTCGACGGAAAAGGATCCTTTAATTATAATATGATGTGTAAGCCGGTACAAAGTTAGTGTTAAAACCATGGCTGTACTTAGTTTGATTGTTCCACAGATCCTCAAACACGACAAAAATCTGAAAGTAGTGGCTCAAAACAAACCTTTCGGGATGTCGACCCCTCTACCCTTCTGACAAAGATTCTGTATAATAAAAAAAAAAAAAAAAAAAAACTAAAATTAAAAAAATAAAAAAAAACTGAACTACCCAGGCGACGGCTATTCCTGGAAGACGCTTTTATTAACAAGTTTTATATTAATTTTATTTTATCTATGGTTTATTAGCCTAAAATCACCAGCCAAATAATACTTGCTCATATTTACATAGAGAATGACTTTATTTAAGGAAACAACCATGTCTTGTTTTAAGTAACACTTTTGATTCCGACTTTTGAAATTATCAAGCTACCTATGTTTTGCTTTGGTTGTAGAAAACTGATGGCAATATTAGATTCAGCCAAATTTTTCGTAATGATGTCTGGCTTTCACGGATTCAGCATTACTAGTAGAATTGAATTCCAATCACTGAATTATACCTGAAGACTTATCCGTAATTTCCGTGACTGATGCCGAATATTTGTGGAATATTTTAAAATATGGGGTAACGTTGAATTACGATCACATTTTTGGACCCAAATTATATGTCAATTTTCCATCGTGACAATTGACTAAAAACCAGGTTCACATTGCTTAAGCTTATTGTAAAATAGCTTGGTATCTAAAATTAAGGAAATTTTGAATGTAACTGCACTTTTTTTCTTGGATAAAAGTGACTTGGATATATAAGACGAAATTACATTTTTCAAATGGCTATGACAGGCAAATAATGCCAAACTTGAATCTCTTAAAAAAAGTATTCAAATTATAAAGGAAAAATATACAAATCTACATTAAGTCAATAAAAACCAGCGGAAAAAAATTATGAAGCATATAAAAACTTAAAATAAACTAAGCCAAATTTAGTCAAAGAAATGAAAATCTAAATCCATAAAAACATAAATAAGCATAAGAAAATTCTTGGATCATATTATATTAAAAATATAGAATAAAAAAAAATTATACTAAAATTGTCAAGTTAAGACACAAGACTCAAAACTACAGAGCATCTGAAGTAAAAAGGGAGAAAACAATTTCATGGGGAGTTGAAAGTTACATTAGAAACACGAAATGGCTAAAACTCTTTATGCTTTCCGTTTTGTAGTCAAATGGACTGATTACAGGGTCCTTTTGGGCTTTCACCCTTAGAAAGGCGACTCCTGATTGAACAGTGGTGGGAAGCAAATATTTCCTGGGTCTTTAAATTCACTAAAGTCTTCCGACCGAAGTTGATGCAAACATGCCTTCGTTAAAAGATAAGCGTAAGGCACATGTGCTTTAAAAAATCTTAAAAGCTTTATTCATTTGAATCGATTACACATTTATAACACCGAGCAGGACACATATATTCCAATAAAGGTTAAACGAAAGATGATTAAACACGGAAAATATGATTTTCTACAAATTCATTAAGGCCTTTTGACAAAAAGCCCTCGTGTCTGTCATGAAGGGTGGCTTCTTTAAAAGATGAGCGTAAGGCATTTATGCTTTAAAAATAAGCTTATGAGATGTCTAATGAACGGAATCGATTCCATGTCTATAATGCTGAACGAGGATACGTATATTCCACTAAAGGCCGAACAAAAGATGTTTAAACATGGAACATATGATTTGCTGGTCATTCAAATTGTGTAATGTTGTCAGCGTGAATACAGCCCTTAATATTAGATGGCAAAGTGATACCCAGAAATTTAGTGTGAGAAATATGCAAACTGGAGGGGTAAAATAGAGAGAGAGATCTAATAAGTAAATTAGACACGATTTATTTTCATTAGCTTTCACTTGCCAGGGGATGCTTTACAGGATATGTCGTCAATAATACCCAATGCAATGCTTTTACAGCGTCCTTGCAAAATTCCAAAACAGACATATCATTTGCATATTTCATGTCATCTGTATATTATCATCTATTTACATCATCTGTATAAGGTAAACTTACAGCGAGCAGTTAAGGACCACGTAAGGTTCCTTGCGACAAGTCACAAAAACTGGTACAAGATAAGGAGGTCCGGCGTACTCCTCCAAGAAAATTTACTCCCGAAAAATTCTCCCGGCATGTACAATTAAACAGCCAAAGGGATATAAAGGCAAATAAAAAGAGCGAAGAAAGGAAGGGATTCTAGAATATTCGACCCATATTTCAAAATATAAGTAGAATTTTAGAGGCAACAGCCTAGCGCTGCCTATAGCAAAGGGCCACAATGCTTCAATGTATTATTTATTTACCTTTTTTTCCAGAGCCCCTTCAAGAGGAAGGGATGATAACCTCCCATGTTCTTTTTAGCGGCCCTCTTCCAAACGATTAAAATTCAGTTAAATTTTAATCGATTAAAATCTTGTTCAAAATACTCTAGAGGTTAAATAACTATACCTCCAAGGATGACATGACCCCCTACAAACCCTGGGACTGGGGCTGTAAGTTATGCAACATGTTCATTGTTTATTTGGGAAAAAGAGGGGGGGGGAGGGGAAACAAGTGATTCTATCAGAATAACACCATTAGATTCAGCGCCTGAGAGAACCAAACTGTGGTGTTTTCAAGTTACTATTTACAAAAATGTGGAATTTTTAATTTCTTTTTCCCAGAAGAAACATCAAGGATGCATGCTTATTTTTATCTTATTTTTTTTTTTCAAGGATGATTGTGTCAAACCGATGGTCAAGGAAAAAGACTCATTCGAATATAAATAAATAGTTCTAGTGGCCTTTTAAAGTGACCAATAGATTATGCCACAGGAAAGTTGTGTTTTCAGCCATTTGATGACAGCAGACTAATACAGTTGCCACAATATGTGTTTATTTGTTATTTTCCAGGGGTGACCGTATAGAAACGATGATCCTAGAAGATTATAAGAGGCTCATTCAAATGGAAATAAATAGTTCTAGAACTTTTAAAAGTGACCAAAAAGATTTTGTCACAAAAAGTTGCGTTTTCTGCTGTTTTGTGGCACCAAACTGCAATTTTGACCAATGGACGACCAAGTAGTTATTACAAAGGAGGAACAGTGGGGTATTTTTAGGTGGGACGGGGGGGATCAGATGTATCAAAGAGCATTTTCTCTTTGAGTCGAGCCTTCAGCTAAAAATATAAAATAAGTTTTTGGGAAGGGGGGAGGTGGAAATTCACATTTAATTTCTCTTGATTCCCTGGGATGTGTTTGTTCTACACCTTCGTTATTGGAGCTGAAGGGGGAGGGGAAAACAGCGGCCCTCCCATCATAATCAAGGCAGGAGACATAAACTTTGCTTTAAACCATTTTTTTGGGGGGGGAGGGCTTGTATGACTTATTGAGGACTAGAGTGGAAATAGGTTTTATTTAGTTTCTGCACAAACAATACAAAGAGCTTTCCATTAACGACCAATTTTAGTATAAAGCGAATATTAAAGATGCTAGCAAGGGGTAGACAATGTATGGGGGAAAGCTTGACGCTGAAGAAACAGTGGACATGAAAACCTACTAGTTCTTTTCAAAAATACGTTATGATCAGTCATGACCAATCAGAACAAAAGCCTTCTCAAAGTCGACTAGAATAATTTAGCCAAGCATTTAGTAATTCAAGAATAAGGGACACTTACTAAGTAATGAAAGGGGGAGGAGCATTCAATATTGTCAAACTGGTTACCGTCTATAAACGGCGCAACTTTCGCTGGCAAAATATCTAGTTTTTTTGTGTTTTTTTTTCTAGTTGACTGAACATTTTATATTTTTCCTTTCTTTTGAAAAACGAATACATCGATGCTGGCAAAATATCTACTTTTTTTTTTTTTTTTTTTTTTTTTATGTCCAATTAAAACATTACACTAATTTTTTCTTTTTTTTTCTTTATTTAAGAATGAATGAATGGATCCATCCATCTATCTTTTATTTTCGCAAGACAGAAGAGCCCGAACGGTGTCAGTAGTGACCTCTTCCTCTGGTCATCAAGGCAATCAGCTTCCCGTTCCCTCACCCTTGTCTCAAGGAACGCAGCCAATTGAAGTCAACAACCGAAACGACCCAACCCAATCGACGGAAATCTCTTTTCAAACTTCGGACGAACCGTGCAGCTATTGCCACTCACTGGTTAGAGAGGAAGCTACGACTAATAAATGCTTTTTTTGTGGAGAGCTGGAACATGCCGCTTGTAGAGGAATCCAAGCTCATCTCTTCCTTGCAATCAAGATGCACGATCGGGATTCGACCCTTTTCAAGTACGAGTGCCAAAGCTGCTTTAAAAGAAGTGTCTTACTTGCAGCTGAAGCTAAGGGAAAGCCTTCAAACAGGTGGAACTCCATTTTGCAACGAGTAGCGCTGGCCCCTCATCATACCGCGAACCAAGCTCCCATTACAACATCAGCCAGCCAACAAACGCTTCTCAACTCTAGCTCTACTGCCGATGCCCTGCTCAAAGCAGAAGACAGAGGGAAGAGAAACGAACAAACTTCGTTGTGTCTGGACTTCCAGAATCAAAGACCGTGCCTGACAAAGTGACGGTGATCAAACTAATTGCAGAAAATGACCTTGGTGCAGAACTGCAAATTGACGACATATCCGGAACTCTGAGAATAGGAGCCCAAAGAGAAGACAGAAAGCCTCGTCTACTGGTGGTCAAGCTCAAGAAAAATTCGTCTGATTGCCTCGAAAAGCATAACAAGATAGTAAAGTGTACCCAAAACCTTAGAAGTTCTGCTGGCAACTTCACGAAATCGAACATTTTCATAAACCCTGATCTTACAACAAAGCAAAGAGCTAATCAACCTGCAAAGCGTCAAGCTAGAAGGTTGGAAAACCCGCAAAATCAATTGAGAAACCCACAAGGACAGTCCAGAATCCCAGGAGACCCTACTGAAAAGATACAACTAAACTGACGTCAGAGAAACTGAAGAAAAACAGAAAAAAACTATCAAATGTATTTACTTCAACCCTAACTCGCTTTTCAATAATCTCTCAGAAACAAAAGAATTAATCAGGAAGGAAAACCCGGATCTTGGTGTTACAGTCGAAGTGAAACCAAAAAATCGTAGATACCTACCGACACTGGCCGAATTTAAACTGGATGGCTACACTACCACTGCCTTAAACCTGGAAGATGAAATTGGCAGAGGAATAATATGCTACTGTCCCGAAGAACTCTTAGCTCAGCGCGTTTACTTCGGAAACGCGCTGCTTCGGAAAGCTAACTATCCCTAGCGGAAACAGCATTGTTGTAGGGGTAACCTACCGAAGTCCCAAGAGCTCTTTGGAAAATGACCAGGCGATATGCTACACAATTTCCTCTGTAGCAAGTAAGCAAGATCTGAGCCTTGTAATTGAAAGTGAATTCAACTTACCTAAGGTTGACTGGCCACAACGCTACACTGGCACTTTGACGCATGGACCTACACGTCTCTACATGGAAACGTTTAACGAAAACTATCTCGAACAGTTGATAGATGAGCCCACGAGGGTGCGTGGCAGCGACACCCCAAACCTCTTAGATCTCCTCCTCGTGAGTGATATTAGTATGGTAGAGAATATCGAAGTGCTAGCACCAGTTGGAAAATCTGATCATGCCGCTATGGCATTTGACATCAAAGCCAAACCATAAGCGAAATCACCAGCTCAGCTGAAGTGCAACTATTACAAGGGAAATTATCAAGCGATGAGACATGACCTCCAAAATATTGACTGGGAAGAAATATTCAAGAACCAAGACTAACCTGACAAACTCTATGGCATTTTCCTGTCGGTCATAAAAGAAGCGACACATTCCACTGATGAGACGTCACTCGCGGGTAGCATTGTTGAGCGAAACAACTAACCTCATAAAAGAAAAACAAGAAACAAGAAGCTTGGGATAAAATGAAATCGAAACTAAAAAATAAGCTTCCTGCTGACTCGGAAAGGGCTGGCTATTGAAAGGCTGCGAACAAAGTTCGAAAAGCAACCAACTTTGAAGCAAATGAAAGGGAACGGAAACTGGCCAATAGCCTGAAGAATAATCCAAAATTCTTCTTGAAATGCGTCAACTGAAAGCGTAAGAACGGAGATGGAATTCGACTTTTGTTTGACATGGAGCTGGACACCCTCATAGAAGACCCAAAGGCAAAGCAGACCTTCTTGGCAAGCGATTCGCAAGTCCCTATTTAGGCGCGAGACCTTAAAGAACCCATTCCCTCGACCACTAGCACAAAGGATCACGAGCCGATCTCCAGTATCAGCATAACTGAATCTTTAGTACTCAATAAATTGAAGGCTATAAACACGACAAAATCCCTAGGGCCGGATAAACTGCATCCAAGGGTTCTAAGAGAGACAGCTGACTTAACCGCTCGTCTGTTAACAGTTATATTCCAGAAATCGTTGGATAAAGACGAACTACCAAGTGTCTGGAAGAGAGCAGTCGTGTCACCTATCTTCAAATCTGGCAAAAAGAAGATTCCGTCAAATTACCGTCCGATCAGTCTCACTAGTATTCCCTGGAAGATTCCTGAGTCTATAATATCAGGCCATATTCTCGTCTATCTAAAAAGCAAACGAATTCTTAGTGATAAACAGTTTGGTCTTCATAAAAAACAATCTGCGGAAATTCAGATGCTCTACGCAGTGCAAGACCTCTCTTGATAAGGTACTTGAAATAGATGTTATCTACCTGGATCTCCAGAAAGCTTTCGACAAAGTGCCCCATAAGCGTCTACTTCTCAAGCTTACAAAATATGGCCTGGATGGGGGGCAAATACTTGCCTGGATAAAAAACTTTCTAACGGGGCGCAATCCTAGGATCTGTCCTAGGTCCCCTTCTGTTCAACCTTTATATAAACGACCTAGTTGATGATATTGACTCAACAATTCTGCTGTACGCGGATGACACCAAGCTATATCGTATCATCATGTCACCTGAAGACTGAAAAACTCCATGAAGATCTCGACCGTATTAGCGCCTGGATGAAGACTTGGCTGATGGAAATTAATATCCCGAAAAGCCACAACTTGACCCTCGGAGTTGAATGTTCATCTGCATCATACAGCATTGGGCCCACACCACTTGCTCAAAGCACGGTCGAAAGAGATTTGGGTATCAAGGTTGACAACAAGTTGACCTTTTCGAACCGCAATGAATTGACCATAAAACAGGCTACGCAGGTATCAGCGCTGATCAGGAGAACATTCAAGTGTCTCGATATAGAAATGCTCGCGACCCTCATCAAGTTGCTAGTCCACCCAATTCTCGAATATGGTCATTGCACAGTTCGTCCATCCCTGAACAAGGATATAGATGCACTGGAAGCAGTTCAAAGGCGGATGACGAATTTCTCCCCCGGTCTAAAAGACCTTCCCTACGAACAACGTCTTAGTCTGCTTCACCTACCAGCAATCTCATACAGATTTCTAAGGGGTGATATGATCGAGCTGTACAAGCTATGCCATGGCTGCTATGACAACGTCCCCGGAGAAGCACTGCTGGTCTTTAACAAAAATCATCTACGTGGCCATCCCTTAGAGTTTAAAACTGAAAGGTTCTACAAAGATGTAGGCAAATGGGCCTTTCGAAACCGATTCGTCGACACCTGGAACTCCCTACCCAAAGATAACGTCCTGGCACCCTCCATCAGGTCTTTCAAGAGCACGTTTGACTAGGTACACCAAAGTCGTATGTACGACTTCAGTAACTTTAGAAGATTTATTTGAATTTTTGTATTTTCTTTTTTTTCTGTTTTGTAAGAGGCTCTGGCCTACGTTTTTGCATTATATTATTACTATAAAATATGACAAGAAATCAGAGTAACATACAGCTACACAAAAAGAAGGTACTTGTCCATTACTCAGAACACACCCAGGAATTTTGATCTGCAAGATCTGAGAAAAATTGGTTTAGGTTTCTGTGTTGAGAGACAATTAGCTTAGGCTCAGTGGAAAAACTAAGTTGCAGGTATATTTTAATTAAATATTTAATGTATAGAGTTGATATTTTGGTTAGGTTATATTAGGTTACATTTTGCATGCAGCCCCGCTATACTTAACTTAACACCCAATCCCCTAGTCTGCAAACATATAGCCAAAATTATATATCCAATCTATCTCCCGATGCGTCTCAGTTTCAACCCGTGTACCTGTAAATTGAATCAACTTGGGTGTGTCCTGAATAATGGAGTACCAAAAACAAAAACCCAAATATATATGCACAGAAGAAAAACCAGAAAACGTTCGATCTGTCCCAAGTCAAAATACAGTGCACATTAAGCTATGTATTATCTACTATAGGAGTTAACGCAAGGATATGCACAGAATAAAAACCAGAAAACGTTCGATCTGTCCCGAGTCAAAATACAGTGCACATTAAGCTATGTATTATCTACTAAAGGAGTTAACGCAAGGATATACACAGAAGAAAAACCAGAAAACGTTCGATCTGTCCCGAGTCAAAATACAGTGCACATTAAGCTATGTATTATCTACTACAGGAGTTAACGCAAGGATATGCACAGAAGAAAAACCAGAGAACGTTCGATCCGTCCCGAGCTAAAATACAGTGCACATTAAGCTATGTATTATCTACTATAGAAGTTAACGCAAGGAATTTCATCACGATTACGTAAAACTTATTTTTATCCTTAATTTGTTTTCATTCGGCCTTCCAGATGGTCGGTAATGTCTTTGGTTATTACAAGTAGCAACGGACTGCCTGAAACGGAGCATATTTATAATTGAGTAAGATTCATCCAGCCTTTTCTTCGTCAACTCTCCGAGTTAACGAAAATCCCCTTTTCCGTTTTTTTTTCTTCTAAAACAATAAGACTCGCTCCAAATTGACTTCATTAGTAGTGAATGTTTGCCCTAGCCTATAATTTACAAAAAAAAAAATGTTTTATTGATTGCTGTAGGTTTACATAATAAAAGCTAAATTAAAGTCTGACTGCTAAATTCCGTCATCACAAAAATGGTATTATCGATTTTGAATTGAAATTATCAAGTATTTTCAGTAGGTTGCATCAAGATATGGTTAATTCTAGAAAGAGAAAAGCCAAGACAGATAGACCAAGTAACTGAGATGGCAAATGTTTAAATGGCTGCGGCACTGGTAAATGACTCATAGAAAAGTAAAGCATTATCATTTCCGACCCTGTTTTGCTGATTTACGCGCCTCCCTACGCATGCTTCTGGAGGCAAAGAAGAATTTAAAGTCTAAGATGAGGTGATAGACAAGTATCTAAAGTGAACTTACTTCAGTCACAAATCCTTGCAAAGTCCTTCCTGCTTTTTTCAAGTTGCTTTCTAATTCTTCAATAGTTGTTGTTTTTTCCCGAAGAGCATTTTCCAATTCTTGAATTTGCTTCTGCTTTTCATCGAGGGTTATCTGGATCTCAACTAAAATTTTATTCTGCTGTTCTATCTGCTCTTCTCTTTCCTCAATTATTTGTATCTTTTGCTCAATCTCTTGTGCCTGAAACAAGTACGTATTTACTCTAGGGTCCATTTTACTTAATTACACAATACAAGGCAAATACACTCTTTTCGTTTTCATTTCATGAAAATGAGCTGTCATGGACAGAGAACGCTTCTTTTCTAGAACTAACCAAAGATAGCCCACAATTGAAGAATTTTAGAAAGCGACTTAATAATCCTCCAAAATATGCTTTCAAATAAAATGTTTGTTTTGGTATTTTGCAGCGAAATGAAAATAAATATTTAGCAAATATATATATATATATATATATATATATATATATATATATATATATATATATATATATATATATATATATATATATATATATACTTTAATAATTATTGGGAAATCACCAATTTCCCGCGATTTCCCGCGAAATCGCCAAAAATAAATTAAAATATCCTAAAGTAAAACCAAAGAGAAAAAGAGAGGCTACTTCCCTACACTTCTTTGTTAAAAAGTGTGCTTTGATTCTATCGGCGTATTTTTGTGACGCCGATCTTCGTAGTTTTTGTTCCAGTCACATTTTATTTATGTGTGTTTCAAACAGGAAACTAAATGACCCAGGCAATTGCTATTTTTTGTATTTATCAACTACTGCTATCTCAAATCTTAAGCCAGTAACAAAGAACGCAAAATACGATTGGTTCTTCTGTATGAAAATTTAAGCAAGTAAAAAGAACAAGAGGTTTTGAATGCGCAAAACTTCTTTTACAAGTAAACTCTGTTTCTCTGGCAAAATTCTAAATAAAAGTACGCTCTATTAGGGTAACGCTCCACATTTTCGCTCAACGGTCAAGCGGTCAAACATCAAGATCCGCTTATGCAGCCCAACTCTTGTTCCCACGGCAGCTACATACTATCTCCTAACAAGAATTAGACAATTTTAGCGTTTTTTTTTTTTGTTTTTTTTTTTTTTTTTTTTTTTTTTTTTACTGCAGAAGGTTATTTCCAAAGTGTCGCAAAACTCATATTATAGCAGAATGAACAGTTTATAGAAAACCTTGATTTTCGTCAATTGAAATCAAAACTCATCGACTTTCATTTAAACTCTTTAATATAGACAAATAAGCCTAGAATTGAGGCTATTAAGAAAGAAACATGAAAAAAAAAACAATTCTTACTTCATAATAAGCATAATAATTGCATTTAACACATTGTTACTGCGATTCAACTAGTCTTCCCCCCCTCCCCTAGAGTGTAAATACAGGCTTTAGCCCGAATTACATATTTCCTATGAGTTTTCGGTTTCCTGATTTTGTCAGCGTCAATTTAATTTGCGGGCTGACCGGTTCGGGGTAAAATATAGTGGAATTGCAGTCATAATGTGTTAACTACAATTATTCGGCACATTATAAAGTAAGAATTGCTTCCTTAGCATGTTTCCTTCTCAACAACCTCAATTTTAGGCTTATGCCAAATAAAGGCTATATCAAAAATCAAGTTTTAACCGTTGCCTTCTTATAACGTAATTGTTCATTACACTTTCTTTTATACATTCTCATTCTCATACACATGTAGATTTGGCAGTGAAACTGATTCTTCTTTCCCAGATGGCACATTGATCTTAATTAAAAGTTAATTAGTCGCCGCTTTTATCTCCCCTTTCCCCTGCATATTCTCATCATGACCTAACTTTTATTACACCCGAGTTCCTTTACATGAGACAAGAATAACAATTAATTCTCCTCGATTTACAATAATAGAGGACAGTTGCCTTTACACTTGTAAACCCTAAAAGAAATTAGTTTGCACATTTCCTTCCTTTATCTGAGTAGCGAAAGTCTCGGAAATCATTGACAATTTTGTTTCAAAAGCTTCCAAAAAACAAAAAAAAAGCCAGGCGTATAGAATTTTTATAGGATTGTTGGTGCATTCAATGGAAAAGCAGAGATGAAAGTTTTAGAAGCAAACACACCACCGCTTTGGAGTAAACGTTAAAAAAACTAAAAAATTTGAGCATAAGATATAAAAGCTATAGCGTGATATGGATTGCAATAGATATACAGTGCACACAGAGGAGTTGCATGGACATAGAGATGAAAAACTTTCAAGATTCCAGAATTTTATTTCCAAGCTGTCAAAAAAATTTTTTTTTTGTATTACTACACTTCTAAAATAAAAGGTATCCATGTTTTACTTTAAACAATACAATCCACAGTTCAAATATTTTGAAAGGGGGAGCTACCATTTCGGCGAACCGTCACAAATACGAAACGTCATAACATCTAAAAAAATTTATAAGTTTATATAATAGTAATAATAGCTTAGGAATAAATTTCGGCTATATATTTGCACATCAGGGGGGTGGGGGTAAAGCATATCATACATTAGATATGTAACCTAACCTAGGTACCTTTTCTCCCTTAACCCCGAAAAACTAAAGCTTTAAAATTTTAGATGTTATGACGGTTAGATGTTCTGACGAATTTTTTTGTCGATATTATTACGGATTTTGTACTGCTCCTGACGTTCGTGCTCCTGACGGTTCAATGTTATGACGCCTCCCCTTTTGAAAGCCGATCGAACAATAAAAGAATTTACAATTACCAACCGGCTATATTTGCTGCTGTCTAAACTACTTAGGAAACTTTAGCGTAAAGAGCTGGGGTTAAGGGGATAGCACTCCTTCTCAAAAGTAAGCTAAATTCATTCCGGCTCTTGCAAGTTTTAATTACACTCTTCGTTTTCACTGAAAAGCTGTTTGTTTTTTCCTAAAGAAGGCCTATACTTAGAAGCCAATTCTAGAATGTCCAGGATTAGAACAATGTCACGCGTATAGGATGGAGTTAGATGCGTTACGTGGCTATTGGCTCCGTTAACACACTAAAGGACAATTTTCAATTTTTGCCCTCTCCTATAAAGTTTAAATGATCAAAATTCAATATAAAATTCTTATTTCTAATACAATTCAAAACAATTGTCAAATAATAAAAAGAAAATTGTCAATAATATACTACCACTAGCATAGTTGTACCACCTGGCAATTACATCCATCATTTATAGTTGGCATACTATTGTATGGATTAATACGATCCAACTAGCCATTATATACTAGGCTTTTGATTTATCCCTATTTCTAACGTAGTATTTACGCACTCATATGTGTACAACCATATGTGCACAGCCATTTTTTGGAGAGAGAGAGGGGGGCCCAATGTTGTTTGCAATGGGGTGAATGAAGTACGAAAAGACAGGAAGCACGTTTGGTAAGGGGTTGCCTGATTTCCCAATTTCGGTAAAAATTAACAGCTCGCGAGCGCCACGCGCGGTAAAAACGTGCTATACATTTATCGAATTATACCATATGTAGCAGGAAGAAGCGCGGCGTGACAGAAGCGTGCTACCAGTGGCGGAAAAGCAGCAATCCAAAATATACTCAAGGTTGTGAAGAATGAGCAACCATCACTTTTAGGCTACAATTCTCCCATTTTCTTGGATGAGTGATGCAGACCAATTCTAAGGACCCTTCCTTAAAATCGGCAGCAACTTCAAACTAACGCTGCACTGAACTGAAACTTTGCGGTTAATTAAATTCTGTTTTGGAATACTGAGAATTCCAGTTAAGACGAAGTTCAAAACCCTTGCAACGATCGTCTGCCTAAATATAGGACCAAGTCACATCAAAATACTGATGCAATCTGTGAGCCTTGTCAATTTTACTTTTTAGAAAACAGACAACACAACGATTTACAAAAATCAACAGAACAGATCCTGGTCCTTTACACTCTATTACTAAAAGGAACCCTAGTTCTAATTTAAGATTAATTATTGACTCAAAGTGTCGTCTGGAATTTACTCTTTGTTTACTATTTTGCGCTTTTTTAAAGTGGCAAGGAATTAACTATCCAAAACAAATATAAAAAAAAGGACAGTTGCTGAATAAAAGTGACTATATTTTTAATATATTGGAGCCTAACCAGAAATTGGGTTGCGGAGTGGGGGATTAGGCTAAAACAAAACAATATGTTCAGGGACTCTGTTTCGATTAGTGTTGGGCGATATTTTGATTAATCGATATATCGATGTTTTTACTTTCGATATTCGATATGCCGATATCGATATTTCGGATCAGTTTTTTGTTATCTCATGGATTTGCCGAAGTTCAGTTACGCAAATGGTAAGTAAAGGGTGTTTTGTATAACTTTTGAGTCAGTTCCGCCGTTACGTGATTCATCTGACCAGCCTTGGAAAACACTCTTTCAGAAGGGACATTGGAAGCGGACACAGACATGAATTTCATTGCAACTTCGTACAGGTGTTTTTGGGACCCCATAGCACGAGACTTCCACCACTTGAATGGACACGTTTCTCTTGAAACTATTGGCTCCCTATTGAAAGTTTGCAGAGCCATGATATATTCGGCTGCTGTCGAAGCATGTTCTGTATTGACTATATGGACTTCATCATGTGAACACCACAAACTTGTTTGATTCTGATATGACTGCATCACAGGGACTGCAATGGTACTTGTATTTTCTGATCGAGATTCAGCCAGCAAGGCCAAATCTATCTCGTTTGCAATTTTGCTCTCAACTTGTAGAAGATCGTCCAGTGGAACATACATTTTCTTGAAACGCGGGCCAAGATATGTGACAATTGCGACGGGTGTGACTTGATCAAGGCTTATAAACCTACAATGCATTTTATTCAGAAAAGCCTTTCGAAGCTCATCGGCCGCTGCTGAGAATCAACAAAAATCTACATAAACAAGGTGGCGTCTCAAAATTTTAGGCAAAGACAAGCCGTCCGAGATGGGGATAGTTTTCACAAGGTAGCTCATTAGCTGCCTCTTCAAAGGGTGTAAGCACCGCAATCACCTTTAAAATAACACCCCACTCACAATCAGTGACTATGAGGTCCACTTTACCGAGAAGCGCAAGCAAACTTGTTACCGACTCTTTCAAATGCTGTAGAATACGCAACATAGTGAGAAGCGAATTCCATCTAGTGGTCACATCAGGTTTTAGTTTTTTTGATGCAAACATTGTCAATAGAGAATCTGGCGCAACTTGTCGGTAGCTATAACACTACGTCTGAAAAAGCTGAAAATACTTCTATTGACGAGACGACAATTCAGTCGTCTTCTTTTGGATACTTCTTTTGGACGAGAGGCAACAATTCAGCAGTATCATTAATAGCACCACCCATAATCAAATTTAGAGTATGTCCGAAGCACGAAACATGTGTCCATCCTGTACCTACTTGGGATGCAGAATCCTTTGCGGCCCGAACTACTTTTGCTCCATTATCAGTTACTGCAGCAACAACATTTTCCTTGATCCCCCACTCAGTGGCAATTTTCATAAGGTGAGCCTTAATATCATCAGTAGTATATATATATATATATATATATATATATATATATATATATATATATATATATATATATATATATATATATATATATATATAAAAAAAAAAAAAAAATGAATACATTGACAGGTACATTGGAATTATATGACACTTTATAATTCCAATGTACCATGCACCTATGGTACATTGGTGACAGAATACATTGGAATTATATAATTTAGGTTGTATATTTGCACATTAGGGGGATGGGGCTAGGCTAGGTTAACCCCTCCCCCTCCCCCCTAATGTGCAAATGTATAACCCAGATTGGTTTCTAAAGTATTATATTATCATCATGTTTTGGTATTTTCCATTAGGATTAACCTAACTTCTCTTCTTGAGTGTTGGCGGTATAATATATAAATACCCGAAATTTTTCTAAGCTCTAACCAAATTTCACTGTCTTAGGTAAAGTTCCTGTTGTTTTACAATTTCAAACATTTGTATTTAAGGGGTTTAAACGTCTACAATGTGGTTCTCTGATTGTTTTGGGGTTAGGGAGGGAGGAAGATGCCTCAAAAGGTGCGTTTTAATACCAAAACATTCCATCTCTCATTGAAACTTCAGATAAATACAGAATTAGCTCCAAGGGAGAGACGAGGGGAAGGCGAAGGTAGAAACTAATATTTAATCCTCGGGGCGGTGTCCAGGATTTTGTTTGGGGGGCTATTTCTTTCGGTGGAGGGGGGAGGGGGTACAAAAAAACTTTAGAAAACATATTAAAAAGTATGAAATTGATATTTAATCCCTTTTGATGTCTGTGAATATTTTTGGTCTACGCTGTTACTATGAAAGTAAATAGTATAACATTAAATCTCAAACGGAGCAGAATTTATTCCGTCTAGGAGGGGTACTACCCCTTCCTCATCCCCACCTCCATCTCATGGTCGAGAAACTTCGGAGGGTGCTCATTACGTCAGAAATTGAGGGTTCTAGTCCTTTTTTAAGTCGAAAGTGATTTGAGACCAACCAGCAGCGGAGAATTGGGGGTTATTTCCCGGGGGTATTTTCCGGGAGGTAAACTCCAGCTCCCCCTTAACATACCTGATATTTTTGTTCCCGTAATTCAGCAACTTTCTTTTAAACATTACAGGAAGTATGCTCAGAAAATGACTCTCACCCCACGGGCGTAGGCAGCATATTGCTTAGGGGGGGGGCAGTCGATAGTGTGATGGAAGGCCTTTTATCAACTGCTTTTCCAACCATCTGCTTTTTCAGCCATATCTAATGTAAATTTTAAGGTCTAGGGGGGGCCGCTGCCCCCCCCCCTCACTACGCCCATGCCTCACCCTGTATTCATTCTAAAACTTTTATCTGGCATCAAGTTTCCAGACTTTTGAATGAAACAGAATCAAAAGAGGTGACAAAATATCTGTCCTTTTAAAGAACAGGCTAAGTTGAATTATACGTCACAATAAAATTAATTCTAAGAAATAGCCCTTTTTCATTCACCTAGCTCTATAATTTTCTTCAAGATATCACGGAAAGTTTTGCCCGAAAAGGAGATTGTTTACCCTGGATTCATCGTGTAGAACAAGAGCTTAACATGCGTCGACGAAGACCTTATCATCATTTCAATTATTTTCACTCAGACCACAGCCTAAACTTTAAAATTTCAACTTATATTCCACCATGACTAATGCTGAGTCCGCCATATTCTTCAAAACCGCCACACTAGTTTATTTTGAATCTGAGTGGAATGTTATCTTTTTCCAAAAGAGACAAATAAGTATGGACTGCGTCATCTGGAAAGTACTTTTTTCTCTTTTTCACTCCTCTTAAAAGCGGCAAGAGCTTCTGTTATCGAAAGCCAAAATATGCAGTGTTTATTTCAAAAGGAATGACAACTTCTGAATGCAAAGTATTTGAAATATTTAACACTTTATATTGAACGTAATAATGACTTGCAAATTCTAAACTGGCATCCAAAAATTATGTCCTTCGTAAATAAAAGAAAAAATAAATAAACACGTTTTTGGAAACAAAGAGTGAAACTGCAACTTAAAACGAACAGTACATATCACTTCTCGACTTTTGCAAGATGTAGGCTATAAATAAAAGGAAGCGTAATTAATTTGTCCCTACAATTATAGGCTTATGAAAAACTAGTGCTTTATTGAAAACATTAAACTTACAGAAAAAAAACAAAAATATTGTCTAGGAGGCGCACGGTCATTAAGAAGCCTACAGAAACACAACACACGATTCTAAAAGACTCTCCCTAATCTTTCAACAGCCATAATACCCCGAGCCATTTCTAAAGTTGGCAGTGCCCGGTGAAAAATTAATTACAGCACCCCCTCTTGGCTAAAAAAAAGCAAGACAGAATCAAAGTGGACAATCCCCAGCCACCCCTCCCCAGCCGGGTCGCCTGGGGCAGCTGATCCGGTTGCCCCCCCCCCCCTTTAACGGCTCTGATGATACCGATAACTTTTAGTTTAAAGATTGGATTTTCTAAAATCTCAAGCAAAAAACAAAACATTTGACTGAACTGTCATTATGTAGCCCAGGAAAATGACCGAAAGACTTATAACGTAACTCATTGCTCCCATCAGCCGTAATATAAATGGCTAGTAATATAAAATTCCATACCGTAGAGACAAACTTTAGTACTGCACGGCATGACAAAATAATAAACAATAATTCAAAATTCGGTTGGTTCTGTGTTTAGTATAGAAAATTTTGAGTTATGATGCAAATTTCTGGATAGTCGACAGTTCTATTAATACCAAGACAGCTTCACTTTAAAATGGTTTTCACTTAGTTTCAATGAATGAATCAGAACAGCCTAACTTACCGGAAGTTGTACCAAGTTAAGCGAACTAAAACCACACAAAACAGCCTTTATCTTTCTACAGTAAAACATATCCTAAAGCTGTTAATTTTTATACTGTAGGAGAAAAATCTAATTCGGTGTGGGTTTTCAGTAAAGCTCTAGTTTTGCATAATCCTTCAGACATACAGAAATACTATCAGACGGCTTAGCTGTACGAATTTATAGATATATGTTGCACAGGCTGAAAAGCGAGTATCCCTCTTCGTTTTGCAACCTTTTAAGCTTTAATGCTTCTCTTTACTTCCATCCACAATACTTTGTTTTTTATTCGGGTTACTATGGTACGTGATTCGTATCTTCTATCTTACAGCTACTGCTGCAACCACAATTCGATAAACTATATCGTATTTCTTAACTGACAAAAACAAACTTTATATTTGTATTACCTCAGTAAAGTTGAACGCTTAGTCGGGAAATATAGCCTACTCGGTTCATTACTATCATGTGGATTTCGAGTTAGATGCATAATTAGTTAGCTCTTTATTATAGATCTTCAACTTATTCCTTTATGTTACGGAGCCATGAATTACTAGATTATATGCCACTAGTCTTGGCAACTACGTAATTAGCAGGTGACATGCATATTAAATTGTGGACCCTTATGGACTGCCAACTAAAAGACCAATGGAATTTTTTTTTTTTTTACTTGTAAAAACGGCATGACATTGAATTGTCAAAAGCAAAATACACAGGATTATCCCCAATAGGAACAACAGCCACTGACTGCTAAGCATTCATATTAAAAAAAAAAAAAAAAAATTCCTTTGGTTTGCATAGTTTCCGACTTTTAGCTTAAGCTCACTATTAAGCAATCAAAAATCGTAGCTGATGGGAGAAAACACAACAAAAAAGTGTCAGCAAAACTGTACGAGTTACTTTGACCACTCTGCCTTATTTCTATGTGATTTGGGTACTTGTATGATATACCACCAACCACTCAAGCTGTTAATTCATTGACAAATTGTAAAACAGGCTTTTTTCCTTAGTTTCTTTCAGCTTAGAGTGAGACAAAACAAAGGGAGGTGATAGAAGAGATAGAAAATATATGATATTTGTACATTAGGGGGATGGGGTATAAAGTATTTGGACAGTGTGAAGTTAATAAAACAATTCTTACTACATAATATGCAGAATAATTGTACCTAAAACATTGGGCATGCAGACCCGCTATACTTCAACCAGCCCCCACACCTCTAATGTGCAAATAAATAGCCCAAATTTGTTTCTAAAGTATTACATTTTTTATCATACTTGGGTATATTTCATAAGAATTGAGCGTCAGAGAAACAAGTTCTACTTAGATGAAGAAAATTAGGTCGGGGCTATATCATACAAGTACCGTGATTTCTTTCCTTTTTTTACGAAACATCCAAGGGTATTTTGTTTTTTTTACGGAACGCCATGTGGCATATACACAGGATAATCGCACAAGATTTTAATGCTTAAAACTGTCCTTGCTACGTGAGGGCCTATAGTCTGCAATTCTGAGTTTGAGCCACGTCTTTTTTTTATATTTTTACCTCGTTGATTTTTATCTTTTATTTTGAAGTTTTTTTTTGTTTTATAATTCATTGCTTCCCTTTCGCTTGTCGTTTGTAGTAGGTAACAAACAATTTATTAAGTATTTTGAAGCATGCAAAATAATTCATCAATTGAACGAAATTATGTTTTCTAAATTTTAAATTGTTTGTCAAGAGTAGGTCTTGTAAAAATTTCAGAAAAAGTCGCCAAGAAAATTTCTAATTTAGACTTTAATCATGTTCAAAAGAAACATTCCATGAGACTTGTCAGCTGTTTCGGTAATATCGTAATAGCGCTCAAGAGAGAACTATGGAGAGTGGATTGATTATACACACTATGAATAAAGCACGGCCAAGAAGAATAGACGTGTTTACTATATTCAATGATCGACAAATGTACCGTTAAAGAAAAGAAGGAACCCTATGCACCAGATACGAAACTCTAAAAAAATAAACTGAGCAATGTCACAGACAAATTGACAGTCATTCTTGACACTTTCAAGAATGACTGTCGGTTCTTTTCGACCAACCGTCTAGGGCTAAACGGAAAGCAGGTCGTCCTCGTCTGGGGTGGGAGGACGTCATAAAGAAAGATTTAAAGGAAATGGGAACTTCGTGGGCGTGGGAGGGTGTAAAAAGGGAGGATTTGAATGGATTGGGATGGAGGAGGACCGTGCGTGGTTGTGTTGGCCTCAGGCAGCTTGGTGCTGAGGTGAATTGTTATTATTATTAGTAGTAGTAGTATTCTTGACACTCAAAACAAGTGCCAATTCTAAATCAGATAAATACTTTCAATGGCTAGATTTCTGTTTTTATAACTAAGTTTAAATTTTTGATTACTTGACAAAACCTTTCATTATTTTTAAAATCGTCTGGATATAATAATTTTTCTTTTCATTGCGTATGATTATTGTCAAATTTGAATTAGAAAACGGACTTGACTTAAAAATGACCTGGAGGGAGAAGGGCTCAGACGTGTATTTGACTCCATTTTTAAGACCGAAAATTAAAAACGTTTAAGATTATTCAAGATAATCATCATTAAATCTAGTAACGATGGCGTCAATTCACTAAAATTCAGGAGGGAGGGGCAAATTATATATTTGAAAATCTAGAGTTGTGTTTGTCGTTTTTTTTAGTTTTTCAATGAAAACACCAAAAAGAGGCATTTTTCGATGAAAATACCCCCAGAGAGGATATTTCAATCTAGAAGGGGAGGGCTAAAAATCCAGGGTACACATTCTCCCCCTCCCCCGGCTGATGTCACTATGTAGTACAAGCATAACTTGTTCCTGACGGATGTTGAAAAAAAGATAACATTTTCAGCTCTTCCTGTATGGGCTTGGCTAAAGAGAAAAGACACTTAATAATAAGAAGGAAATCAATGCAAATCAATCGTGTTAAAAAAATACTATCCTGCAAAATCATAACACTAAACAATAACAGAGTTGGTTTAGTAAACTCAATTTTACGTTTCAAACTAAGCGCTGTCTCTTACAATATGATGAAAACTTTAAGATTCATTTTAAATCGCAGTAATTTTTTACACATTCTTTCGAAATCTTCCTTTCTGTCTTAATATATCCGGCGATCATTGGAAATAGCACATAGGTCTATAAATTTATGTTGTAGGCCTAAAATCTGTATCTCTATCCATAAGCTAAAATTTTTAACATGATGAAAACTTTATCTTCATTGGATTTTAGAAGTTTCTTCACACTGGAGGCCTTCAGCCAGAATCAAGCCAATGCCACATTATAGTAAAAGTTTATGAATGGTCTATATTCCTTGTTTTCTTGTCATACAGGAGGGTAGTAGTATGCTTCGTATGGATTTGCGTACAGGTATAGCAATTTCCATGTTATTTGCGTACAGGTATAGCAATTTCCTATGCTATTCAGGGCCTTTACGTGGCCCCTCCGTACCAACAGGTTTTTCTGGTAGAACCTTATACTTCGCGTACGCCCCCGTACCAAACAGGTTTTTCTGATAGATATTCTATTCTAGAGGTCATTACATCTTTGCCAAGAGATTTACGCAATTAATTAAACCTGTATTATAAAACCAGCGCGTCTTGTTTCGAGTTTTAACGGACAAGTTTTTGAAAAGCAGACAGTTTTTTTTCTTGTTTAGCATTCGCAAAAAAGGGGGTAATTAGTGAGTGGAAATTTTTTTAATGCTTTTACAATCGAAGATGTTTGATTAACCTTTGCAAAAAAAAGGGGTAATGGGATTTGTGAATTGGAGGAGATGCCATGATTATGTACTGTATAATAAACAAGTGATGTTTTGGAGCGTATTGTCAATTTAACGAGAAATGACTGAAAAGTGTTTTGAGGGAGATGGGTTGCATGGAGGGTTGAGTTGCATGAGAGTTCAGTTAAAGGGGTTACAGTTACACGTGGGTTTCGGTTATACAGGGGTTCAGTTACAAGGGGGTTCAGTTGCACGGGGATTGAGTTAAATGGGGAGTGAGTTCCACGAGAGTAGTGCTTTGTAGGGGTTTAGATTGTCACAGTTTTAAAAGAGCTTTACAGGGATTGAGAGACTCAGTTGCCGGATTCCGTGTGGTTTTTCTTTACTTGGTGGTAATTAAAAACTAAAATTGTGTGTTAAATAAGTAGTTTTTGTATCTTTTAAAAGAGCTTTAAGGGGATTTAGAGACTCAGTTGCCGGATTCCGTGTGGTTTTTCTTTACTTGGTGGTCATTAAAAAAGAAATTTTTGTGTTAAATATGTAGTTTTTGTATCTTTTAAAAGAGCTTTAAGGGGTTTGAGAGACTCAGATGCCTGATTCCGTGTAGTTTTTCTTTACTTGGTGGTCATTTGTTGTATCTTTTAAAAGAGCTTTACGGGGTTTGAGAGACTCAGTTGCCTGATTCCTTGTGGTTTTTCTTTTCATGATGGTCATTAAAAAATAAATTTTTGTGTTAAATTAGTAGTTTTTGTATCTTTTAAAAGAGCTTTACGGGGTTTGAGAGACTCGGTTGCCTGTTTCCGTGTGGTTTTTATTTAGATGGTGCTCATTAAAAACGAAAATATTTTGTTGAATAATTAGTTTTTGTATCTTTTATAATAGCTTTAAGGGGTTTGAGAGACTCAGTTGCCTGATTTCGTGTGGTTTTTCTTTACTTGGTGGTCATTTGTTGTATCTTTTAAAAGAGCTTTACAGGGTTTGAGAGACTCAGTTGCCCAATTCCGTGTGGGTTTTCTTTATTTGGTGGTCATTAAAAACTAAATTTTTGTGTTAAATAAGTAGTTTTTGTATCTTTTAAAAGAGCTTTAAAGGGTTTGAGAGACTCAGTTGCCTAATTCCGTGTGGTTTTTCTTTACTTGTTGGTAATTAAAAACGACATTTTTGTGTTAAATAAGTAGTTTTTCTATGTTTTAATAGAGCTGTAAGGGGGGTGAGAGACTCAGTTGCCTTATTCCTTGTCGTTTTTCTTTACTTGGTAGTCATTAAAAAGAAAATTGTGGTGTTAAATAAATAGTTTTTGTATCTTTTAAGAGATTTACGGGGATTGAGAGACTCAGTTGCCGGATTCCGTGTGGTTTTTCTTTACTTGTTGGTCATTAAAAATGAAATTTTTGTGTTAAATAAGTAGTTTTTGTATCTTTTAAAAGAGCTTTACGGGGTTTGAGAGACTCAGTTGCCAGATTCCGTGTGATTTTTATTTAATTTTTGTTCATTAAAGTATAACTTGTTGTGTTAAATCTGTATGTGTTTTATCTATTAAAAGAGCTTTACGGGGTTTGAGAGACTCTGTTGCATGAGTCTATTTGATTATTGTAGTGTGGGTGGTATATAAAAACGAAATTTCCTGAATAATACTAGTATTATGTAACTTTAAAAAGATATTGAATATATTGGAAAGTCTATCTTTCCTGTGACCGAGTGGTTGGTGGTTACAGGGGGGAAAATCAAATCGATATGATGGTTTTAGATTTGAAGTGCTTGTATCTTTTAAATAAGATTTACGGGGTTTGAGATACTCAGTTACCAGATTCCGTGTGGTTTTTCGTTACATGGTGTTCATTAAAAATGAAATTTTTATGTTAAATAAGTAGTTTTTGTATCTTTTAAAAGAGCTTTAAGGGGTTTGAGACACTAAGTTGCCTTCTTCTGTGTGGTTTTTCTTTACTTGGTGGTCATCAAAACGAAATTGGTGTATTAAATAAGTAGTTTTTTTATCTTTTAAAAGAGCTTTACGGGGTTTGAGAGACTCAGTTGCCTGATTACGTGTGGTTTTTCTTTAATTGGTGCTCAATAAAAAAGAAATTTTTGTGTTAAATAAGAAGTGTTTTTTTATTTTAAAATAGCTTTAAGGGGTTTGAGAGACTCAGTTGCCTGATTCCGTGTGGTTTTTCTTTACTAGGTGCACATTAAAAACGAAATTTTTGTGTTAGATAAGTAGTTTTTTTTATCTTTTAAAAGTGCTTTAAGTGGTTTGAGAGACTCAGTTGACTGTTTCCGTGTAGTTTTTATTTACTTAGTGCTCATTAAAAGCGAATTTTTTGTGTTAAATAAGCAGTTCTTTTATATTTTAAAATAGCTTTAAGGAGTTTGAGAGACTCAGTTGCTTGATTCCGTGTGGTTTTTCTTTACTTGGTGCCCATTAAAACGACAATTTTGGGTTAAATAAGTAGTTTCTGTATCTTTTAAAAGAGCTTTACAGGGTTTGAGACACTCTGTTGGTTGATTCCGTGTGGTTTTTCTCTACTTGGTGCCCATTAAAAACGAAATTTTTGTTTTAAATAATTAGTTTTTGTATATCTTAAAAGAGCTGTACGGGGATTGAGAGACACGTTTGCATGAGTCCGTGTGGTTTTTCTTTAATTGTTGCACATTAAAAACGGAGTTGTTTTGTTAAATAAGGATTGGATGTATATTTTAAAAGATCTATAAGTGTTTTTAGATACTCGGTTGCTTGATTACGGGTTGTTTTTATTTACTTAGTGCTCATTAAAAACGAAGTCTTTGTGTTAAATAGGCCTAAGTAGTTTTTTGTATCTTTTAAAATAGCTTTAAGGGGTTTGAGAGACTCAGTTGCTTGATTCCGTGTGGTTTTTCTTTACTTAGTGCTCATTAAAAACGAAGTTTTTGTGCTTAAATAAGCAGTTACTTGTATCTTTTAAAATAGCTTTACGGGGTTTGAGAGACTCTAGTTGCTTGATTCCGTGTGGTTTTTCTTTACTTGGTGCTCATTAAAAACGCAATTTTTGTGTTAAATAAGTAGTTCTTGTATCTTTTAAAAGAGCTTTACAGGGTTTGAGACACTCTAGTTGCCTGATTCCGTTTGGTTTTTCTTTACTTGGTGCTCATTAAAAACGAAATTTTTGTGTTAGAATAAGTAGTTCTTGTATCTTTTAAAAGAGCTTTACGGGGTTTGAGAGACTCGGTTGTCTGAGTCCGTGTGGTTTTTATTTACTTGGTTCACATTCAAAACTAAATTTTTGTGTTAAATAATTATTTTTTTTTATATTTTAAAATATATTTAAGGGGTTTTAGAGACTCTGTGGAATTATTCCGTGTGGTTTTTCTTTAATTATTTCTCATTAAAAAATAAGTTTTTTTGTTAGATAATTTTTTTTTTGTATATTTTAAAAGTGCTTTAAGGGGTTTGATAGATGCTGTTGCTTGATTCCGTCTGGTTTTTCTTTAATTAGTTATCATTAAAAACGAAGTTTTTGTGTTCTTATTTGAGAAGTTAACTTTAGTATTTTATGGTTTTACCTGTCTGAAATCATGAAATAGAATAGTGAATTACCAGTTTAGGGTTTTCAAACTTAAGTTTCTTAAATTTTCTTGTGTGTTTGACTCCTGGAGTTTATTATTTGAGAAGTTAACTTAAGTATTTTTTGGTTTTACGTGCCTGAAATCATGAATTATAATAGTTAATTAGCAGTTTAGGGTTTTCAGACCTAGGTTTTTAGATTCTCGTGGGTGTTTTTTTCCTTGAGTTTATTATTTGATAAGTTAAGTAGTTTTTGTATCTTTTAAAAGAGCTTTACGGGGTTTGAGAGACTCTTTTATCTGATTCCGTATGGTTTTTATATAATTTGTGCACATTTAAAAAGAAATTTTGTTTTTAATTATAAGTTTTTTTGTATATTTTAAAATGGTTTTAAGTGGTTCGAGAGACTCTGTTGACTGTTTCCGTGCGGTTTTTCTTTAGTTACTGCTCATTGAAAAATAAATGTTTTTGTTAAATAATCAGTTCTTGCATCTTTTAAAATAGCTTTAAGGAGTTTGAGAGACTCAGTTGCTTGATTCCGTGTGGTTTTCTTTACTTGGTGCCCATTAAAAAAAAAATTTTGTGTTAAATACGTTGTTCTTTTATCTTTTAAAAGAGCTTTACGGGGTTTGAGACACTCTCTTGCCTGATTCTGTTTGGTTTTTCTTTACTTAGTGCTCATTAAAAATTAATTTTTTGTGTTAAATAATTAGTTATTGTATCTTTTAAAAGAGCTTTACGGGGCTCGAGAGACTCGTTTGTCTGATTCCGTGGGGTATTTCTTTAATTTGTGCACATTCAAAATGAAGTTTTTTTTGTGTTAAATAAGTAGTTTTTGTATCTTTTAAAATAGCTTTAAGGGGTTTGAGAGACTCAGTTGCTTGATTCCGTGTGGTTTTTCTTTACTT